>NC_134858.1:103486650-103741650 GCF_049852395.1 Peromyscus maniculatus bairdii | reverse complement strand
GATTAAGAAAATCCTGTGAATTTGTGATATCTTTTTTTTTTTTTTTTTTTTTTTTTTTTTTTTTTTGGTTTTTCGAGACAGGGTTTCTCTGCGTAGCTTTGCGCCTTTCCTGGAGCTCACTTGGTAGCCCAGGCTGGCCTCGAACTCACAGAGATCCGCCTGGCTCTGCCTCCCGAGTGCTGGGATTAAAGGCGTGCGCCACCACCGCCCGGCTGAATTTGTGATATCTTAAACTTCATCAGTTCAACACTTTATAATACAAACATGATGTTTACCAATCGATCAGCTAACCTAAGGCATTGCTTAAGTGAGAATCACAATGAAAGACTTTCAGGTTTCGTCATTCAAACCAATTTGAAGGAGTCGGATGTTTTTACTCTTTACTCTTTGGGGGGACACCACCCAGCTCCAAAATAAATACATGGAGTCTTATTCTTACTTCAGAATGCCTGGCCTTTGCTTGGCTTATTTCTAGCCAGATTTTCTTAAATTTTCTTATCTATTTCTATATACCTTTCTTTCCTTCTTACTCCATGGCTGGTTGTGTAGCTCAGTGGCTGTCCCCTTGAGTTATCTTCCTCCTCTTGCTCCTTTTGATCTTTTTTCTCTTTCTTTTTCTATCTATCTATCCTCTCTGCCTGCCAGCCCTGCCTATCCTCTGCCCTGCCTTGCTATTGGCCATTCAGCTCTTTATTAGACCAGTCAGGTGTTTTAGACAGGCAAAGTAACATAGCTTCATAGAGTTAAACAAATGCAACATAAAAGAATGAAATACATCTTTGCATCATTAATGTTCCACAGCATAAACAAATATAACACATTTTCAACTAATATTCTACAACAGTCTGATTCAAATGAAAACTTTCAGTGTATGCATGTGTATGTTTAATGCCAACTGTGTGTGTGTGCGCGCGTGTATGCGTGTGTATACACAGTTGGCATTAAACACACACACACATATAGTTGGCATTAAACAGGGCAGACAATTTCTAAAAATTTTGGCTCTGTTTATGACTTTATAGGCCCTGAGTATGCAGATGTGGTGTTTCTGGTGGACAGCTCAGATCACCTGGGGATGAAGTCCTTTCCTCTTGTGAGAACTTTCCTCAACAAGCTGATCAGCAGCCTCCCCATCGAGGCCGACAAGTACCGTGTGGCCCTGGCCCAGTACAGTGATGCTCTCCACAACGAGTTCCAGCTGGGCACCTTCAAGAACAGGAACCCCATGCTGAACCACCTGAAGAAGAACTTCGGGTTCATTGGTGGGTCCCTGAAGATAGGGAACGCCCTGCGAGAGGCTCATAGGACCTATTTCTCTGCATCCACAAATGGAAGAGACAAGAAAGAGTTCCCCCCAATCCTGGTGGTGCTGGCTTCAGCCGAGTCTGAGGATGATGTGGAAGAGGCTTCGAAAGCCCTGCGGGAAGATGGGGTGAAAATCATCTCGGTGGGGATGCAGGAGGCTTCTGAGGAAAACCTGAAGGCCATGGCCACATCCCAGTTCCATTTCAACCTCAGGACTGTCAGAGACCTCAGTTTGTTTGCCCCAAACATGACACAGATCATCAAGGACGTGACTAAATACAGGGAAGGAATGGCTGATGACGTTATTGTAGAAGGTGGGTGTCCTTGCTTTATGTTGCTGTGATAAAACACTGACCAAAAGCAACTTGGGGAGAAAGGGTTTATTTTAGTTTCCAGGTTTACAGTCCATTGTGGAGAGATGCCAGGATGAGCATTCAGTCAAGAACTGAAGCAGAGGCCATGGATGAACACTGCTGGATGGCTTGCTCTCTCTGGCTTACTCATCTACCTCTCTTATATACTCCTACTTGCCTAGGGATGGTACCTCCCACAGTGGGCTGGGCCCTCCTACATCAATTAGTGGTCAAGGAAACACTTCATAGACAAGCCTACAGGCCAATCTCATAGAGGCGGTTCTTCTAAGTGTGTCAAATTGATAACAAATCTTAATCAGGACAGTGGGCTGAGGCTCTATGCGTAGGACCAATATCAAAATGATTTTGAAAAACAAATATGGGAAGAGGATTAAAATCCTGTGAATATCCCTTTCCTCCAATACATTTTCAGGTATTAAATATCTTAGCATGTTCAAGAAGATCCAGTGATTGTGGCTAATTAAAAAAATAATAATAAATCCCATAGGGCTTAGTTTTTTATGGCATATTTAGCTCCGGACCTTTTAAAATCCTGCAGCACCCTCTCCTTGCCACCCAGATTCCCTCTCAACCACCTCCCTGGGTGGTTCTTGCTACTGTTTTATTACTGGCTCACTAAAAACAAATTTGCTCCTGGGGAAACCTTCAGCTTCTGAAACTACATAAAGAAAAAATGGCAAGGCTGAAGCCAGCCTCTGATGACCCAAATCCTGTTCTGAAGCAAAGAACTAAGATGATATGGCTGCTCCAGTGCCAGGCAGCCATGTGTAGTCAGAGCAGGGTCAAGTCTCCTGATTTCCAGTCAGGTAACATACACCCCACATTGCCTATTCTACTGTTTGATTCTGAACTAGTTTCTGAGTTCTTCAGTCTGTCCTCTTGGTTAAATCAGTTTTGGATGACCTATTGATAATACAGAATAGGTTTTTTTGGTGGTAACTTATAAAAATATGAATCTTTACTACTAATGTCTTTCCCAAATAATTGAAAGTACAAGTGTGCCCATCATCCTTTGCATTATTTAGAGCTGTTGAATATAGTGGAGGTGATACTTAAATGTTTTCCACATTTAATAGCTAGTCTTCATTGGATGAATTTTATGTACTAATCTCCATGCTAAGTATATTATCTCATTTAATACCTATGCCAACTCTGTAAGGTAAACATGATATCTCATTTTACAGATGAAGGAATTGAAGCTGGGAGCTTAGCTGAGATCCAGTCTTTGAACCGGGTCCCTTTCCTCTCAGCCTCACAATCATGTCATACCTTCTTTAAGTACACAGCTGAGTTCTGGTGTGTGTTTTGCATGTCTTATGATGCTCAGCCGAAGTGCTCATTCATCCCTTTCCCTACACAGCTTGCCAAGGCCCTTCTGTAGCTGATGTCGTGTTCCTGTTGGATATGGCCATTAATGGCAGCCAGGAGAACCTTGACCATCTCAAAGCATTCCTGGAAGAAAGTGTCTCTGCCCTCGATATCAAGGAAAACTGTATGAGGGTTGGTCTGGTGGCCTACAGCAATGAGACAAGGGTGATCAGTTCCCTGAGCATGGGTATCAATAAGACAGAGGTCCTGCAGCACATACAGGACCTGTCTCCCCATGTAGGGCAGGCCTACACCGGGGCTGCCCTCAGAAAGACCAGGAAGGAAGTCTTCAGTGCACAGAGGGGCAGCCGGAAGAACCAAGGGGTGCCTCAGATTGCTGTACTGGTGACCCACAGAGCTTCGGAGGACAATGTGACCAAGGCAGCTGTCAACCTCAGGCGTGAGGGAGTGACCATCTTTACCATGGGCATAGAGGGGGCCAGCCCAGACCAACTGGAGAAAATTGCATCTTACCCTGCAGAGCGGTTTGCCTCCAAACTGAGCGACTTCTCCGAGCTGGCCACCCACAATCAGACATTCCTGAAGAAGCTGCGGAAGCAAATCACACACACCGTCTCTGTCTTCTCAGAACGGACCGAGACCCTCAAATCTGGTAAAGCCTCACTCAGAGAAGGCCACTCTACAGCCTTCTTTATTCTCACCTTTTGAGTGTTGTCTATAAAGAAGGGACTTGGGGGCTCTGAGGTAGGTGAGCAGAATGAATTCCTAATTTTAAGTTTAGCTAGATACTGGGAAGTACAGCTTGGAAGACACTAAAATCTACTGAAGTGTGAGCATGGGCATGCAAAGGGGGTTTCCTCTTTAGCATGGCTTTAATTGGGCTGGTTACTTCAACATGTCCTGGAATTACCATTTCTGTCTCCTCATCCTCCTGCTGATTTTCATTCTTTGCCTCATCAGGTCCCCTGATCTCTCCTGTACTGTATTCTTACTTTTCTCTTCCTTTAACCCCCGGGGCCAAATTAGAGAATAAATGGTAAACATGACTTGCGTGGAAGACAAATTAAGTAACAATCTATTGCCTGCAAGTTTAGAGAGAGAAGGGTCTATATATTTGCATGTACATGATGTTTGTTTTATACGTATGCACATACACACCCATGGATGCTCTATAAATATTTTCATATCTGTGTATATGTAAGCATATTTGTATATATCGTGCAACAATTATAGTTTATTTACTGTGTCACTGTATCTCACACTCAAGGTTTTTGACAACATCCCTACTAGATCTCGGGACTAGGAGTGGGCAAGAAGTAAACAGTTTTTTCTAGATTGTAGGAAAGAGAACTCACATGCTCACAGCACCTTGTTACACACCATCTATTCCACAGCATATCACTTTCCTCTGATTATTACTAATGGAGAAAAGCAGCTTGCAAAGGACAATTTCTAGTTTTCCTATACATAAGTATTTATCCTTATCCACAGCAGAGAATTAGGGTTCAGTCTCAAACTGTCAGAGCAATTCATTTCACCTGACTAATGCTGAGCCCCCATCCCAAGCTAAGAAAGCAAGTCTTTGATGCCCAGAAGCCATCCTCATCTTTCTTCTGAAGGGGCTTCTCCTTCCTATCTGCACTCATTTCTCTTTTACATCTGCCCTGCATGATATATTCAACTTTCTGGTTCTGTTTTAGCCTGTGTGGACACAGAGGAAGCTGATATCTATCTGCTCATTGATGGTTCAGGAAACACCCAGCCCACAGACTTCCACGAAATGAAGACCTTCCTGTCAGAGGTGGTGGGCATGTTCAACATTGCTCCTCACAAAGTACGGGTCGGGGCCGTGCAGTACGCCGACACCTGGGACTTGGAATTTGAGATCAGTAAATACACCAGCAAGCCTGACTTGGGAAAGGCCATTGAGAACATCAGGCAGTTGGGCGGGAACCCCAATACAGGTGCAGCCCTGAACTTCACCCTGAAGCTGTTGCAAAAGGCAAAGAAGCAGCGAGGAAACAAAGTGCCATGTCACCTTGTCGTTCTGACGAATGGCATGTCCCGGGACAGTGTCCTGGAGCCTGCGCACAGGCTGAGAGAGGAAAACATCCGTGTTTATGCTATCGGAGTCAAGGAAGCCAACCAAACCCAGCTTCGGGAGATAGCGGGAGAGGAAAAGCGAGTTTACTACGTGCATGAGTTCGATGCCTTGAGGGACATTAGGAACCAGGTGGTTCAAGAGATCTGTGCTGAAGAAGGTAGGGATGATTCGGCTTGACCTTCAGGCAGCAGCTCACAAAGGGACACTGTTAGTCGGGGGTGACACACATTGCTAAGTTGAGATTATTGACCTATGTGATTATATTTTCTCTCCAGAACAGAGAAAAAACCCCATGGTAGTGTAAGTTAATATCTGAAGAGTGACAGAGGTATTTGGAGGGATACTCTCTAATGAAGCCCTGCTAGGTTATATGATGAGGTGTCGTGTGTATAATACAAGCAAAGGTGTTCTGACATAGAGGAGCATGGCCATCTGATTGACATTTCATTTTATTAATGAACTTGTACGAGTTTCTCTAGAGCACTAAATCAGTAGCTCCCACTCTGGGTTTTCACTCTCCAAGGATATTTGGTAATTTGTAGAGACATTTTTGGTGTTTCAAGCAGGAAGCTTTCTTGGCATCTACTGAATGAATGAAAACCAAGCTGTTTGCTAGCCATCTTACAGATCGACATTCAGAGCACTACTACAGTAAAAATGACCTGACCCCTGATGGTGCTGATGTTGAGATCCTTAATGACCAAGGAACAGAATAGTCTTGGCTTTTATTGCTTGCAATGCTTTATTTACCTATCTTTATGATGCACATACTGAGCTTGAACATAGAATTATTTGTGATTTGGGTTTTCCCATGAACTCTTAATTTTTTTTATATGCAACAATGTGAATAAACATCCCATTTCCTCCCACACAGCCTGCAGAGACATGAAAGCTGACATCATGTTTCTGGTAGACAGTTCTGGCAGCATAGGACCTGAAAACTTCAGCAAGATGAAGATGTTTATGAAGAACCTAGTGAGCAAATCCCAGATTGGGCCAGACCGGGTTCAAATTGGTGTGGTCCAGTTCAGCCATGAGAACAAGGAGGAGTTTCAGCTCAACACATTCAAGTCCCAAAGTGACATTTCCGACGCCATCGACCGAATGACTCTCATTGGAGAAACAACCTTGACAGGCAGTGCCCTGACCTTTGTGTCCCAGTACTTCAGTCCTGACAAGGGGGCCCGGCCCAATGTCAGGAAGTTCCTCATTCTCATTACCGACGGTGAGGCTCAGGACATAGTAAGGGACCCAGCAGTTGCACTTCGGAGAGATGGTGTGATCATCTACTCTGTGGGAGTATTTGGCTCCAATGTCACCCAGCTTGAGGAGATCAGTGGGAAACGAGAGATGGTTTTCTATGTTGAGAACTTTGACATTCTGCAGCATATTGAAGATGCCCTCGTTCTGGGAATATGCAGTCCCCGTGAAGGTAAGCATGGGCACAGTCAGAACAGGGGCCACCAGATACTTGAACTAAATAGAGCTGTATTCAAATGTTGTCAGCTTCTTACCTGAAATGTTTGTTTTAGTGTCTTTGACATTTTGAGTTAAATGGTAGAAGCTGGGTGTGGTAGTTCATGCCTGTAATCCCAGTATACAAGCTGAGACAGGAAAATGGCTGAGTTCAAAGTCAGCCTGGGCTACATAATGAGTTTCAGGCTAGTCTGGAGTACAGAGTAAGATCTTGGCTCAAGGCTTCCCGACCCTGCGAAGAAAAATAAATAAATCCACAAAGTAATGATTTTGGCCTACCTAACTTTCCTATTTGCAGACAAATAATAGTCCTAATGTGATTAACTACTTCTTTAAGAGAAAGAATCACCAGGCCTTATGCCAGGGTCCCTGGAAGGAGTGGACTTGTCAAGAGCTCTTGTAGAAGTGATCTACTGAGGAAGTGCTTCCAGGAAGGGAGGAAGGAAAGAAAACCAGAAGAGGTGGGAGCTACACAAGGCAGTCACTTCAGCTGTGAGCTTAGTTTCAGCACGACCCCATGCACAATGTAAGAACACGAATCCTCCCACTGTTGGCCCAGCATTCCAATGAGGGGCCCAGCCTCGTATGTCCTGTGCCATTAGGCCACATGTGGGCTGCTGACACAATTGGTAGAGGAACATCACCTCCTGAGCAGAAAGACATGTTTGGCTTAGCATCTATTGATCAAATGAAGTGTTTATAAAAAAAGACTGTCTACTAAATCCCACAAAACATGACTGTACTAAGTGAACTTGAGCAATAGATGCTTCCAGAGAAGTGAAGGGCATACCCTTCCTATAATACTGCAGAGTAATGGGCAAACCAAGGCTCCAGGGTATAGATGCAGCTTAGTGGTAGAGCTCTCTCAAGGTCATGGACTGAACCCCAGTATCTCACCTCCCCCCCCCAAACTAACAGAAGACCAACAAATGTAAGCAGCTAAAGTGTTCCGTGACCCCTGGATTTAATGACAGAAGCATTCTGAAATTCACTCTGAAAAACAGATATTTTCAGACTTTCAAGGGAGAAGAGACATTGTCTCGTTGTTCTAGCCGCGGTTATGTTCAAATCCCCTTGTGGGGTTTGGTGGCTGTCATCTGTATTTGGTAGGAGGAGGACTACATCTGGTTTTTGTTCTCTGGCAATGCCATCCACAATAAGTATAAGTTCTTTGAAGGGCTCCAATGCTGAGCAAACTTCCCCCCGAGTTCCTGAGTAATCTAAGTAATCTTCACAGCCAGCAGGCAGCTGGAGGGACCCAGTTCTTCAGTGGAGTCAGCCTTTCCTGGGAATTTGATTTTGGCTCTGTACACATGGCCTCCAGGCAGTGTTGAGTACATTGGCTCTTGTGTTTTCAACAGGCCACCGCACGGCTGGCAAGTGGCTCACAAAAGATGGAAATGTGAAAGCCAACTGGGCATTGGGGGAGTACTTTCTCACAGTTCTGTTTCTCAAGAATGGATGAGCTAACAAACATTTGGATTGTACTTTTTCTAAGACCCAGAGACGGCGTGTACTACCAATATAAAGTCCAAATGACCATCTTAGGACTCTACTTCTCCAGAAAGGATGAGTTAAGCCCCAGAACTCACAGTTGGATGTGATCCTTTAGGATTCTCCTGCTCTTCTTTGCCCTAGCGCTGACCTCAGGCTTCACAAGTTCACGGGAGTGTCATATTAGGACAACTCACTTAAGCTAAATGAGAGCTGGCCTACTTTTTATGATAAGTCCTAATAATGGAACTAAATATTTCAAGGAAATCAAAAAGGTAGAAAACGAAGGCTCAGAAACCAGCCAACATGGAGTCATGATGAAAATGTAGAGTTACTAAATTCTTTTTTTCTCTTGTCTTGCCCATGGATCCTAAGAAGATCTCAAGATCCCCATAACTTAAAAATAAACGTGGATAAGTAAAATCATATGCAGAAGGGACCATTTATATGAGAAAATTTATACAGAGTTCTGTTTTTTTAGTCTAAAGGTTGAGATTCTACTCCTGATGGTCTTGGTGGTCTTGGGATGGCCATTCCATCTCCTCTTTGTAGTAGGTTTTACTCCATGCTTGCCTTACTCTACGAGCTCACTGGAGTGTTGCTAAGTACTGGCAGCACAAGCATGCAGGTATCTCTGTTATCCAGAGAGTCAACCATCTGATGCATAGTGTGTTCCTACAAGAGAGAAAACACCAGCCATGTAAATGGAAGTTGGGGGAGCCAACTCCCCACCCTGAATCTCATGTTTTCTTTTCTTTTCAGAATGCAAGCGGATTGAAGTTTTGGATGTTGTGTTTGTCATCGATAGCTCTGGCAGCATTGACTATCAAGAATATAACATCATGAAGGACTTCATGATTGGCCTGGTGAAAAAAGCTGACGTGGGCAAGAATCAGGTCCGGTTCGGAGCTCTGAAATACGCTGATGACCCGGAAGTGCTGTTTTATCTGGATGAACTTGGCACAAAGTGGGAGGTGATTTCAGTGCTCCAGAATGACCAGCCCATGGGGGGTAACACTTACACTGCTGAGGCCCTGGCCTTCTCAGATCACATGTTCACCGAAGCCCGGGGCAGCCGTCTGCACAAGGGAGTCCCCCAGGTCCTCATTGTGATCACCGATGGAGAGTCTCATGATGCCGAGAAGCTCAACGCCACCGCCAAGGCCCTGAGGGACAAAGGCATCCTCGTCCTGGCTGTGGGGATCGCCGGTGCCAACAGCTGGGAGCTGTTAGCCATGGCAGGGTCAAGTGACAAGTATTACTTCGTAGAGACGTTTGGAGGCCTGAAGGGGATATTTTCTGACGTGTCAGCTAGTGTCTGTAACTCTTCAAAAGTTGGTAAGGGCTATCAATTAAATCTTTCCTAATTTTTAAAAATAGAACCAAATGAGACACCAACCAGTCACATTTGGGAGTGAGTTTTCCTGGGAGAAGAGAAGGAACCAAAATTATGAAGTGGCTTTCCTACTGTCTAGACTCTCAGAGTCTGACAGGCCTTCAAAGTATTTCATTTATCCTCTCCCCTAAGAGAAAAACATTTGGAAACACTTTGACTTTCCCCCACCTGGACTCTTCTGACACTGGGAACTCTACTGTTTTTGAAAAGACTTTATTTATTAGAACATGGGTTTACTTAGATGTCTTTTTAGGAAGTCAAACTCTGCCTCTTTGTAAGGGCCATCATCCATTACCTGAAATTGTTCCCTCCTCTAAGCCAAACAGCCCTAGCTTCTCCTTGCTTTGGTTTATGGTCCAAGTTCACTGAAAAAGCAGACTTGGGTATTAACCAGTCCAGTCCAGCCTCCGAGGGCTCTGTGACAGAGCAGCTGGCTTTCCTTTGCCCATCGTTCCATGGGGCAGCTAGAGATGGCGTGACTGTGTGCGGGTGTGCACGCTTGTTCATTCATTCAGCTGTCATTGACACTTTTTATCCTGCTAGGCATGGTACTGCTTCCCTACAGTCCTAGCACTTGGCAGCCTGAGGCAGTCTGAGGCCATCCTAGGCTACACTGAGTTCCAAGCTAGGTCTGCTATATCATGTGACCCTGCTCGCCTCCTTCCCCCCAAAAAAGTATGAAAGAAAGCCTTAGCTTTTTTTTAAAGATCTTTCTTAGGAAGAGACAGAATTTGCTTTTCCAAAAGGAAGGCTAGTAATTTTGTGCTTTAACAAATAAATAATAAAAAATAATTTTTTTTTATTAGTGGGATTGCTGTTGGTCCACAATTCCAAAATGTTGAATGCAGTTCTTTTTCAAAATTATTTAACTTTTCTGGGTTGGCTTGTTGGTTTTTTTTATGAGCTTTGCCTCCTTAGAATGTAGCCACTAGCTTTTTCTCTGGCAAACTAACAATCTTTCTATCTGTTATTAGGAACGAGGACAAATCTTTGCTCCCTTGTTGGCAAATGCCTAAAATTTGATCTGCCCTTCTCTTATTCTCTGTGAAAGTTGACAACTGCACTTTTGGACTGAAACTTCTCCACTGAGCCAGAAAGGCTACTAGATATGAATCTGAAGCGGAGGAGTGTAATGAGTTCATCTATTCCTGAAGGGTCTATTTGCCATCTCTGCTTTTCTCCCTCTAGTCTGTAGGAAATCTGCCACTGTTAGCCTTTTCTGAGACTACACTGAGAATTAGGTTGAGGCTGAGGAGATGGCTTAGGGAATGAGAACACTTTGCTGTGGAAGCCTGAGAAACAGTTCAAATCTTCAGCACCATTGTGAAAAGCTGGTTGTGCCTGTAAGCCTTGCTCCATGGGGGAGCTGACACAGGAGGGTCTCTGGGGATTCCATGGCTGCCAGCCTAGCACCAGTTCCAGTGAGAGCCTGTCTTAAGAGATGAAGGTGGAGAGAATAAATTAGAACGGCTGGTATCCCCTCTGGCCTTCATGCATGGGTGTACACACCTACACACCTATGCACTAATGTACATACACCCTACACACACACACACACACACACACACACACACACACACACACACACACACACACACAATTTAAAAAATTAAGCTGGGTCAGTGTTGAGAACCCTGGGAATTCAAGGAAGTGATAGGACTTAGCAGAAGGCTGACAGATACAGATGTGTGTGCTAGGCATTATCTACTAGCTGTAGTGCAAATTCTAATTGGTCTTAACAATAAAAACCCAGAGCCCTACAATTAGCAGTGGCCTCTTTTGTTACTTGTTTTGTATTTGTTACAATAATGCAACGGAATAATCTCTGATTGTACTGTATCATGTGCTCAAAACCACTTTTTCTTAAGTTAGTGTTTTTGCCTACATGCACCAGAGAGGGGAGGCTGATAGAAGAGGAAAGTCAGATGGAGAGCAGAAAGCATGCTTTTAACAATTCACCCTAATAAACCAGAAAAAAAAATTTTATTGGGTCAACTGGACCAGAGAGACCAAGTCAATAATATAGACCTTCCGCTTCTATTGAATCTCTGTGCGAATACATGTTAATGTTGTTTGCTGTGCTACTGCTGTCCCCGGCCTTCTGGAAAGGTTAGGCTGAGGCTGCAGATGATGAGAGAAACTTTTGTGTGGTTCTCCTGTCACTTCTCTGGCATGTCCAAACAAAATGGCACGAGACCAAATGGTCAGAGCCAAGAGAAACACGGAATGGACGGCTTAGCAGGGCATGACTCCTGCTGCTTTTATGAAAGGATCATGTGTATTTATTTATTCGTCAATTAGTGTGACCACAGAGTAGCATGAGATAAGAGACGACTTTCAAAATACTTTCTGTAGAGCTGCAGATGTTTAATTTATTCCTGGCAGGTTAAAGAAAGAATAGTCTTCTGGTCTTAACTCATTTCCTTTCCTCTCTGTAGATTGTGACATTGAAAAGGTTGACCTTGTTTTCCTCATGGATGGTTCAAACAGCATCCATCCGAATGACTTCCAGAAGATGAAGGAGTTTCTGGCATCAGTCGTTCAAGACTTTGATGTCAGCCTCAACAGAGTGCGCATAGGAGTGGCCCAGTTCAGCGACAGCTACAGATCAGAGTTTCTGCTGGGGACGTTCACAGGGGAGAAGGAGATATCCACACAGATTGAGAGCATCCAGCAGATATTTGGGTACACCCACATTGGGGAGGCACTCAGGAAGGTGAGGCACTACTTCCTGCCAGACACGGGCAGCAGGATCAATGCAGGTACCCCTCAGGTGCTGCTGGTCCTCACAGATGGCCAATCCCAAGACGAGGTGGCTCAGGCCGCCGAGGAGCTGAGACACAAAGGTGTGGACATCTACTCAGTGGGCATTGGGGACGTGGATGACCAGCAGCTGATCCAGATCACGGGGACAGCAGAGAAAAAACTGACTGTCCATAACTTTGACGAGCTGAAAAAGGTGAAGAAAAGGATCGTTCGTAACATCTGTACCTCGGGTGGTGAGAGCAGTAAGTATCGAGTGAGCTCTTCATTTTGATTTTCCCCGCGGTCTTCGTTGACATTTTCCTCCAACTGCTTCCCTCCCCTGGGGCTGCGGGGAGAATTTAGATTTGTGCCTCTGGTTTTCAAGTTGAACTTTTTCACAGCTATGAAGTATATGTATTTTGTGAGCCATGGAATGAGAAACAGGGTGTTTGAGACCCTGTGTCTTCTATTCACACTGTCTCCCAGGGGAAACATGGCTCTTCTGTGAATAGAGATGCTTGACTTCAGAAGGTGTGAGGGAGAGGCCATTGTTCACAATCCAGCTGCTCTCTGAGGTTGCAGAATGTGTCACAGAGGAAATGAGCTGCCTGATGGATTTTGGTTGCCTAGCAATAGGCCTACAGTGCAGGCGATGCTTTCATGTAGAGAACATCTCTAGGTCTATACCTTTACTATAAAAATTTACCACAGAGGTTAATAAATATCTTCTTAAGGATGGCCATATTTGGGGGCTGAAGAGCTCAGTCAGTCAGTGAAGAGCTTTCTATGCAATCACAAGGACTTGAGTTTGATCCCCAAGACCCATATAAAACAACCAGATATGGTGATGTGTGCCTGTAATTCCAGGCCTGGAGATCCAGTGCAGGGGGATCCCTGGGGCTTGCTGGAAAGCCAACCCAGCCTAGTAAATTAGTTCCAGGTCGTGTGAGACTCTGTCTCCAAAAATATGGTCTGTGGTACCCAAGGGAATGACATGAGGTTGACCTCTGGCCTCCAGGCACACATGTACATGCACACACAGACACACACAGACACACACACACACAGACACACACAGACACACACACACACAGACACACACACACACACACAGAGAGAGAGAGAGAGAGAGAGAGAGAGAGAGAGAGAGAGAGAGAGAGAGAGAGAGAGAGAGAACATTTTAACATTTTCCTGGTAAGCTGAGTGTCTTGAAAGAATAGCTTTTCTTTTTCTTACAAAGACACCCTATGGATTGGTGATTCCTCCATCTCAGTACCCATGGTAGACATCAACTGCAGACTTCTACCAAGGAAAGAAAAGCCACAGGATCCTTCAGAGGAAGACGTGACTGCAGAGACCTGCTCTATGCCATCTTTTCTTGCACAAGTTGCTTGTTTTTTGTTTGTTTGTTTGTTTGTTTTTGTTTTTAAGGAGTTGAATGTTTTCCTTTGTGGAATGGTACTGAACAATACCAGGTTCATCTTTTTGAGGGTTATGTGAGAAAATGGATAGTTAAACCTGACTACCAATAAGCCTGACACTTGCCATGGAACTGTGAAGTCCCTCTGTATTAGTCAGGGTTCTCTAGAGGAACAGAAATGATGGAATGAATCTCTCTTTATATAAAAGGGGGATATATTTGAGTGGGTTACAGGCTGTGGTCCAGCTAGTTCAATAATGGCTATCTACTGACAAAGTCCAAGAATCCAGTAGCTGGTGAGTCCACAGGCTGGATGTCTCAGCTGCTCTTCAGGACATGACAGACTCCTGAAGAAGTAGGTTGTAATGCCAGTGAAGGAATGGACTTGCTAGCAAGGGTGAGAGCTAGCAGGCAAAGAAAGAGCCTCTTCTTCCCTGTCCTGTATATAGGCTGCCACCAGAAGGTATGGCCCAGATTAAAGTTGGCTCTTCCAACCTCAAAAGACATGGATTAAAAGTAGATCTTTCTACTTCAAATGATTTAATTAAGAAAAGAATACCTCACAGGTATACCCAGTAGCTTAGGTTTTAGTGAATTCCAGATGCAGTCAAGTGGACAGCCAAGAATGGCCATCACACCCTCTATTTTTGCCTATCACTAACTCATTAAATGCATTCATAAGGGCTGGCTGTTCCCCTTAGCCACCTTATTGGAAGGAATGAGTCTCCTTTTAGTGATTAATATGCCTACCCCACTGTACCTACAGAAACCTTAAACTCTATCCAAGGTTTTACTTTTCCAGCCTGCCACAGGCTGCTCACCTACATAAGAGACAAGGCCACATGTAGTTGACATTTCTCCCATTGTTCCTGTTCCTTCTTGTCACATTATCCCTTCTCTCAGGCCTTTCCCTACTTGCTAGCTTTGGTCTCTGGCAATTCTAGAATGGGCTAGAGAGAAGAGAAGAGGGGAGGAACAGAAGCATTTCCCTCAGGGGCACTTGGCAGGCACTGGTTTCCTAGTAGCCCACACCTAAAGCTGGGTCCTAGGGTAAGAACATCCTTGAAGATCTTCCTATTTCCTATCACCTTCATCCTTACAAAAGCCAAATTTTAGGGGAATGTCTCAACTATTGCTCCTTTGAGAAGATGTTGTGGAATAATCTTTTTGTGCACAGTGAAGATTTGTCAGTTGGATTGGTTTAATAAAAAGCTGAATGGTCAATAGCTAAGCAGGATGCTGGGAGGAAGAAGGCACAGTCACCAGTAGACACATAATTAGGGAGCTGGCAGGCGAGACAGAAAAATTCACCTACAAGAAGAGATAGGTATGTCTGGATTCTAGATGGTCCCTGTTCCTTCCTCAGCCCCTGATATCTGGAGACCCCTCTGACATTATTCTGCTGAGCTCTTTCTGTCCCTCCTCTTGAGGGGAGAGTCTGGGGACCCTGAAACAGTTCCTTTTACTGCTTGCTTATACCAGTTCCATGAGCCTCAATGGCAAGTCAGCCATCCCCATAAACACCAGAATTCACAGTCCTGGAAATGTCTAGCTTCTCCTTTGCAGGAACCCTGGGTCTTATTCCTCAAATTTCCAGGCTAGGTTAACTAGAAGCTACTTTTTCAAGAGGAAATTTCTTCTCTTCTTGTGTGTGAGAAAGTTCAGAGTACATCAACAGCTCTCTCCAAAAGTACTTTCCCAAGCAAGCTCCAGCCTCACATCTTTTATGAGAACTCAATGGGTGGGTCAAAGGTTAAAGGTCGTGAAGTTGGTTAGGACTACGGTCTTCCTACATCTTGCTTTAGACACTGTTCTGACTTTGGAATGTGTCTGATTATTCCAGCCAAATCTTCTACATTAATTTTCTATTTCACAAGAGATACTCATTTTAAATTATTAGGTAGAAAATTATCTTCAAACACTTTAGTTTTTACTTGAGTGCATGAGAAAGTTTAAAAAAATGGGAATCTTAACTCCAAGTAGTGTGATATTTTTAAAAGAAGCGGTTGCTATGCCAACGAGATGTCTCTGCCAGGAGAGGCACCTGCCCCCACTCTGGCAACCTGAGCTCCATTCTGGAACCCACGGGGCTCAAGGAGAAAAATGGCTGCTGCAAGTTTCCTCTGACCTCACCCCCATGCGGTACCCCCATGAATAAATATTTTTAAAGCTTTTTTTTTAAATTAAGGAAATAATCACGAATACAAAATGATAAAGTGCTCTTATGATAAACTTGAAGTCATTAGTCCAGCAAACAAGAATGTAAGGCTTTGTAGCCAAGCTGTGAGCTGAGGGCCGATGAGGCCAGAATGTGCATTGACTGATAAAGCTTCAAAGGCATGCACAAGGGTATTATGGGATGCCTGTTCTGAAATTATAAAATCCTCCAACCACAGAGGTCAGACAGTAGTCTGGTGTGTTTTCAAAGTTAAGCAGGCTTTGATCGGACATTTGCTTGGCTTGGTTTTTTTTTGTTTTTGTTTTTGTTTTGGGTTTTTTTTGTTGTTGTTGTTTTTTTGTTTTTTTGGTGTTTCCGTATGGTTTTGAGGGCAGGGGATTGAATTCATGCATGGCAGGCAAGTACCACTGAGCTACACCCCAGCTTTGTCTCAGTAAGTCATGCCGAGCACTGGAGCACAGTTACCATTTGAGTCTTATTTCCCCATTCATAAAGCCTGGGCATGCTTCAAGAGTCTCTCTCACTGTGCACAGTGATTCAGAATGTAGGAGGAGGAGCAGCTGTGTGGAAACACCCCACACAAATGTCTTTCCTGTCCCGTCCCCTTCCCTCCCTCCACCCCCACCGACAACTGCCAACCAGCCCATCAAACAGACTGTTTTTCCCACCAAGATACTTTATTCAGGACCACAGCTGCCTAATCTTATTAATGTACCTCAGCCTGTCAACACTGCCTCTTGATTTTTCCCCCATGTATTTATTTATTGTGTGTGTTTGTGGGTGGGGCACATGTACCACACCACACACGTGGAGGCCAGAGGACGACTTGCAGGGCTCAGTTCTCTTCCTCTGATGTGTGGGTTGTGGGAACTGAACTTGGATTATCAGGCTTGGCAGGAGTACCTTTCCCACCATCTCACTGGCCCGCAACAGTATTTCTTAATACTAAGAATACGCTGCCATCGACTCTAAATAAAGACCTTGACAAATAAAGGAATCAGATAATTAGAATCAGCTTTTGGGACGGGCAGGGCAGGCACCGTGTGGCTATCATCTAGTCTGTTCTTTTGTATTCTTACTTTGAGACATACAATCTCTTGATTTTTGTGGTTGAGAAGAGTAATTTTCCAAGAGGGTAAGAGATTTGCCCAATCCTGAAAACCCCAGCTCAGTCTCCCATACCGCAGCTCTGCTCTGGCTCCCCACGGCCGTGAAGAATGCAGTGGAGGACTGAGAAGCGGGCTCCCCTTGGCCATCCCCGCCCTTGCTGTTGCCTCTGCTGTGGTTACTGTCTCAGTCGTCTTTGCTGTCTTTATCCCTCTCCTGTTCTCAGCCTGGTGACCCTAGTTTAATTCTTCATGACCTCTGTTTGAAAATCAGCCTTATCCTTCTCCCTAGCTCGCTCCTCAAGCTGTCCCTGCCTCCCGTGAATGTGAGTCACCACCGGCATATTCCCTGTGAAGCACAGCCTCTGCATAGAAGATTCTAGTTTCCTGGATTTCTCAGGCCTGTCTCTCCATAGAGCTTTCCGGGCCAATACATGAGAATTCTCCTCCCCAGTTTCTCCTCAGTCCCCACTCTGCACTTAGGCATGTGGCTGCTCGGCCTGGACTTGTTCACCGAGTTCTGCTCCTTTGATCATGTTATAGAATCATTTGCCAATTGTTAATTAGGCATGAGGGATTTCAACTGTTTTGGTCATAGTAGATGCCAGATATACGGACACACACACACACACACACAAACACATACGCCCACGCCCTCCCCCCTCCACAGATATCCCCCACAGATACACACACACACAGTCTGAAAACTGCTGATTTAAGCAAAGCATACAAACATTATTTTATTATTTTACCATTTCATGTGTTGAGAAGGCAGTCAAAGGTAGGAGTGACTTTAGCAGCTTAGACATTCTTGAAAGAAATGTGTATGTGCAGTTAGATTTTTATCCTTCTCAAATTATCCGCCTTTAGGGAGCCCAGCTTAAAATACCAAGCCCATCCAATGTTTTCAATGCTAAAACTTCCCTGGAGTTAATAATAGCAAAGACCTTTAAATGCAATACCTCTCTAAGTCTCTAGAACCCCGAATGGCAGTGTCTTAGCTTCCCAAATGGCTGACTCCTGAAGACAGAGCCATCTTAGACATGGACAAGTTGGATAATTTGATTCCTGGTCTTTTTACCTGTAGGACTTAAGCAAGATCTCAGGGATTTTTTTCTTTTCTTTCTTTTTTTCATATCGACTTTCTCTCTGGGTGGATATTAAAGATGATCAAAATTGACCCAATGCTTCTAGAAAAATAAATGATCAAAACTTTTCTGTGACTTTTTGTTGTTCTTAATGACTTTCTCTGCTCAACTGTTTTTACTTTTCTCTCGCTCCTATTATAATTTAATAGTTGTCAATGATCTCAGTCGTTAAGTAGTGCTATAGGAATGTGTTTTAAATAATTGCCATTTCCACATGATGCCTTAGAGTTACTTAAGAGACTGAGCATATTACAATGTATTTTTTTTTTTGGTTTTTTTCGAGACAGGGTTTCTCTGTGTAGCTTTGCGCCTTTCCTGGAGCTCACTTGGTAGCCCAGGCTGGCCTCGAACTCACAAAGATCCGCCTGGCTCTGCCTCCCGAGTGCTGGGATTAAAGGCGTGTGCCACCACGCCCGGCTCTACAATGTATTTTTAATGGCTAGAATAAAATCATTTAGCAATTTAGTGGTCAGAGAATCATCTAGATTCAATTCCAACTGGAAAAAAATACATTTATACTTCTACAGGTCATAGAAGAATGAGTCTGTGGCTCTTCCCTGATCCATGCTTTTCCTTGCTTTCCTACTTTATAGCTAGAATGGAAATAAGACTTCTTGGTCCCTAGAGTCGGACGTGTGTCAGAATAACATTAGTGTGGTGTTAATCTAACAAGGTACTCTTCCCCTTGAATCCTAGATTGTTTTGTGGATGTCGTGGTTGGATTTGATATCTCAAGTCAACAGAGAGGGCAGACTTTGCTCGAAGGCCAGCCTTGGATAGAAACCTACCTCCAAGACATCTTACGTGCCATCAGCTCCCTCAATGGGGTAAGCTGTGAGGTGGGCACGGAGACCCAGGTGAGCATAGCTTTTCAAGTGACGAACGCTATGGAAAGATACCCTTCCAAGTTTGAGATCTACAGTGAGAACATACTGAGCAGCCTACAAGGTGTGGCAGTGAGTGGCCCATCTCGTCTCACCGCAAACCTGCTGAATTCACTGTGGGACACATTTCAAAATAAGTCCGCTGCACGAGGGAAGGTAACATGGCTTTAGTTTGTGTGCTGGTCTGTGGTTTTCAGTGAACTTTTTGCTAACTTTTTTCTTCATTTTTCTAAAATCTACCCTAGGTCGTCCTTCTATTTTCAGATGGATTGGATGATGACATTGAAAAACTTGAACAGAAATCTGATGAACTCAGAAAGGAAGGTAGGAATGGGGTTGACTATTTTTACTTATTTAGGCAGGCTTTTATTTTGTAGCCCAGGCTAGTCTGGAGCATCTTATGTAACCCAAGTTGATCTCAAACTCAGGGTAGTCCTCTTCTCGGCCCCTTGAGTATTGGGATTATAGGCGTGGACCACTACGCCTGGCTGCTTATTCATTTTGTAATCTCAGAACTCAACTCTGGCTCTTTTGTTTCCAGGTACCTTACTGACCCTGACTTTGCAACCTTTCTCTTCCTTATGGGCACGGTAGGGCAAGCGTCCTCTCAGAACATTTGATTTCTCACTGCCTGTCATGTATATAAAATAGCACACTGACCAGGGCCCCGGGCTTCATCTCCTCTTACTGTGTTTGATCTTCCAAGCCTTTCCTGGAGACTGTTGCCTTCCATCATGCCCCACATTGTTGAATACTGCTACTCTGTTACATGGAAGAGAACAGAACCCAGTGAGCAAGTAACATGAGTGTTGGATGACTTCCTTCTGACACTAACCATTTCCAGACGTGCAAGCTTTTTTGGACAAGTTTCCTCATGTGCTGGGGTTTTGTAATTCTTTCCTTCAGCCCGCAGAAGGACCAGCTATGATGCTTATGCAGCCTCAAGGCTCTGGGGTGAGGCATTTGGCTTTGTTAGAACCAATGGCCTGCTGGACTTGTCCTTTGGTCCATTTAAAATATGGGTCAGTAGAGGGAAAAAGTCACCACATATTCTGAGGCAGGGCCAGTCTCCTGTAAGTGGGCACAGCCGCTCTCCCACCCACACCTCCTTTGCTGGCAGGATCACCCAAGCAGGGCTGTGCATTCTCTGAATACTTGACGTTGGTCTGTAGGAGTCCCATCACTCAGAATGTGGCTACCCAATTTGCCCCTGGGTAGTATAAAAAGTTGGACCTTGGCCTCAAGTGACACCAGGGCTCTAGAACTCGCTGAGGTCAAGTCAAAGCCATGGTATTGCTTGGGTCCTGCCATACCCTTCTTTCTCCACCCCCTTTCTTCTGAGGACTTTTCAACACATTGTGTGTGTGTCCGAATTGTTACCTCAGGTTCTGCCTCCAGGGAGCCTGGTCTAGTACAGGGGCGGCCTCTCAGGTTCACTAAGGTTGGTTGGTCAAAATCTATCTTTTCTGCTAAGCTCTCTCCTTAACCTTAAATTGCAGAGTATGGATTTACAGCCATACAGTAAGGGCTTTTATTTTACCCTTTATTTATATTTATTTATTTATTTTATATATTTATTTATATTTTTAAAGCTGTCTTCTCTTTATTCTATCCAATCTTGGTCTTTGTTTGTGAGCTCTAAACAGATTTTAGTTAGATTAGGGACAAGACTTTGGGGCACCTAGTTTGAGGTGACAGTTTTGTAATCCTGTGATTTTAACTATCTTGGCCCTCCTTTTGTGTGGTGTATGTGGAGGGGGGAGATATGTTTCTTGCCTGTGGTGTTAAAGTGTCCTCTAGGAAGCACTTAGGAATGTTCAGAGCTCTACCACCATTCTGTTTCCATCTCCCAGAGAAAACCTAGGAAATTTGTATCTGTTGTGGAATATTGCTTTAACTAGGCAAAGATGTGCTACATTTATTTATGTTTCATTTGTTTAACAATGTAAAAATGTGTTACATTTGTTTATGCTGCATTTATTTAATTATTTAGAGATGTGTTGCTGTTTCCCCTTGCCTGCCTAAGGCACCTGATTGATCTAATAAAAAGTTGAACGACCAATAGCTAGGCAGTAGAGGGATAGGTGGGGCTGGCGGGCAGAGAGAATAAATAGGAGAGGAGAGATCTAGACTTGGGAAAATGAGGAGAACAAGGAAGAAAGAAAGGGAGATGCCCAGGACCAGCCAGCCAGACACCAGCCAGCCAGACAGACATGGAGTAGGATGTACAGAATGAAAGAAAGGTAAAAAGCCCCAAGACAAAACACAGATGAAGAGAAACAGGTTAAATTAAGTTATAAGAGCTAACTAGAAACAAACATAAGGTAAAGCTGAGCTAATGATAAGTCTTTGTGTATGATTTTGGAGCTGGTTGATAGCCCAAAAGAAAGCCTGTTACATGTATCAACTTCAGAAGATACATATATATCTATCATTTCTTCAAAAATTTGACTCTTTGAGAAAAGAACAAAGGAATGGTGGTGGTAGTATTCTCTTAAGAACATCACATGGCTCTCAAATGGACAAGGAATTCCTGTCCCTGGCTTCTCGTACACACACACACACACACACACACACACACACACACACACACACTCTCTCTCTCTCTCTCTCTCTCTCTCTCTCTCTCTCTCTCTCTCTCACACACACACACACACACACACACACACACACACACACACACACACACACAGCTTCTATTGATGATCTGTTGACCCTAGGAGACTGCTTTAGTTCAAGGTCATATATTGGCATGTAGACTAGGCAGTCACCATGCAACAAGAGAAGAGAAAAGAATTAATGACAGTGGGCGTGGCTCTACAATTTATGCATGTAGATTGGGGTATGAATTAGTTCATTAAGATTTAAAAGTCAAATGCCCTAGAATTTCCTCTGTGATTCCTTATTCTCAAAACATTTAAAGCGTTTTCTTTCTTGATTCATTTTTAGCAACTGAGACATTGTTGAAAGTTGTGTGATCATTTATTGGATGAGTCTGAAGGGAGCAGGATTGAATACTCCAATTCTGAGAATATTCACAAATAATAGCTCTGTGCATATTTCCTACATGTCCGTATCCCATGGATCTCATTACACTCACACTTTTACATTTCCTGAACTTGTAAGGAAAAACAGATGTGAATACACTTCTCTTTAACTAGCTCCATAAGCATGGCCTCCCTCACCACTAACACCCAATTCAGCTGCCCAGCATGGTTATCCCAGCTCACCCTACAGACTTTCTCCTTTCTGCTCATTCTTAGTCTAGAAGGGTGACTGATTACCCTAGTTTGTCTGGGCCAGGCCAGGAATTTACAGGACTAACTAACCAGAAAAGTCCCGGACAAACCGGAACAAGCTGGCCATCCATGTCTTAACCTTTCTTCCTTACTTCCCGTTATTAACCACTGTAGCAGCCTGGCCTCAAATCCAGGCCACGCCCATGGCCCTGGGAGTACCTCCCTTCCTTCTCTTCATTCAAACCACAGAATATGGACTTCTCTAAGAAGGCACCTTGACTCAATGAAGCCCTTGAATATTTCTTTATCTACCCTGGTATTTTGGTCTCCAGATCCCATCCGGATAGTGTTTCACACACCCATCGGAGAACCAGAAAGTGCAGAGTTGCCCTTTATTCCATGATTATGTCCTCAGTCCATTTTGGTTAAAATGTCCTTGAGTGTAAGGCTTTGGAATTAGGCTCTGGATGAAAACCTAAACAGTCCAGTAAGTTAGGAAATGAACTTCTTGAAGCCTTAGTTTTCTTGTCTATAAAATACGGTTCTAATCATATCTGAGTACCTATAGAGTATGAACAAGATAATGCATATAAATTATTTAACTGTCTTCTAGGCACATAGCAACTATTTAAGAAAGCTAACATAACTGTTAGCCAGGATGATTGCCAGGGTTACTTAATTCTTCATTTTCAAAACCAGTCATTGGCAACCCTACACTCAGCCCTAAAGTTTTATTTGAAATATTCTGATCTATATCATTCTAAGGCTTATGAGACACTGCTCCTAGTGGTTGTCATCTGTTCCCACTTAAAGTTACAGCTGGAGCATCAGTTCCAGATGAGGTCATTGAAAGTATCCATTTTATTATCTGTATACGTGTGTGCCTGCCTTAGTTCATGTGTACCACATGTGTGCAGGGGCCTTCAAGACCAGAGGGGAACTGGAATTACAGGTGTTTTTGAAGGCACCATGTGGGTTCTAGGAAGCAGACCCAGGACCTCTGCAAGAGCAGCCAGTGCTCTTGACCGCTGAGTGTCTCTCCTGCCCGTCAACACCCATTTCTGTTGGTTGGTTGGTTGGTTTGTTTTGTTTTGCTTTTTTGAACAGACCTGGGGCTTGACCCTGGGGCACCACACATGCTAAGCAACTGCTCTCCCTGGGGGTTTTGCTTAAATACAGATTCGAGTTCAGTAGATATGGATTAAGACCTAAGAGCCTGTATTTTTTTTTAATAGATAGTTTTCCCATGCAATTCTGTATTTGATTGAAAGATACTAGCCAATGTGGGTATCTATCTCAGGAAAGTCTGTATTTCTGAGATGCTCCTGGGTGATTCTGACATTGTGGCTCTGAGAATCTTCCACGTAGGATAAAAAATGTAACATATTCGCTCTCCTGATACACGAACCCCTCTGTATTTTAGCAAGCTGTGTGGAACTTTGGTTAACTCACTGGCTCACTTCAATAATGTCGTGAAGTCCTGTTAAAGCCTACAACATCATCTCCAGTTTGCTTCACTTAACCACTGTGCTGTTGTTTGCTAGCATCCTATCATGGGGTTGAAGGATGTAGACCGTTGACCACAGCTGTTGGCTGAGGCTAGCGAGTCAAATATGCTGAATGACTTCAGCGACCCCAGCCCACCTCACCTGGAGAATATGTTGAACAGGCCTGAACGCCCTCATAACTATTGCTGTGGATGGAGCTGCCGACTCCAGCAACCTGGCTGACCTTCTCTACATCGAATTTGGGAAAGGATTTGAGTACAGAACACAGTTCACAATTGGTATGAGGAGCCTTGGGAGTCAGCTGTCAAAGCAACTAGTAAGTTGACTCAGAAAAGGCTGGAGGGTTTAAGCAAATGTCCCACCGCCACTAGGCTATAGCCTTACCCTAATAGTTTCAGCCTTTGGTTATCTCATATATAGGTTTAATACTGATGAGTATGGGTATGAACTAATACTGACTTTTTAAGTAAAGATGAGATGGGCCTTTGTGAGCCAGCCTAAGAAAGAACATGTTTAAAGTGTCACATAGATAGGTCCAAGCATGTTCAGCAGACACACTTGGAACAAAAGAAATAATGACAGGAAGGGCAAAGAGAAAAACAAGGAGATACGTAAACAGCACTGAGTGTGCTGGCCGGATCATAACCCACGAGTGCTGGGCCACTAAGATGAGCCTGAGTTACGAAGAGGCCCGGGCTGTTCCCTCAACCAGCAGCGTCTCGGGTCCCGTACTGCTCTGAGCATGACAGTATATGGTGACACTAGTGACACTAGTGATACTTTCTCTACAGCACACCCTGTAAGTGACAGCCCAGGGCATGTGGAGTTCAAGCAGAGAAAGAGCAGCCTGCCCTGAGTGTGGGGGAAGGACTTTCTGAGCGAGGGACTTTCTTGGCTTGTCTCCACCCTGCCGGACCCTTGTGCTCTGTTCTGTTTTTACAATCTTACACCTAGATATGATACATCTTTACCATGCATGCTATGTCAGAAATACATAGAAAATCAGACTTGAGTGTGAGTGTTCCAAGTCTGTAGCACATTACTGATCTTTAATGAGTGGTTAATGAGTTGGAATTAATTTGTTTATAATTTACAGAATCTTTACAAATTATATCAGAATACTTTCCAATGAAGGGATTTTTTTTTTTTTACCCATGAAAATGAAGTAGAGCACTTACTGCAAACTGAATTTTCCTAAAAATGAATCTGCTGGACCAATTGCAAAATAAATAAATAAACTAGCACAGTGTTAGCTATTCAGGAGATGTCAAAGTAAGTCAGTCCAGGGTGAAATTCACTCACATTTTAAATATATAATAATTTTGTTTTGGCGGTCACATAAAGGGAATATTCTTATACTTACATCCTCTGTAGCAAATGCTTCTAAAATGTTGGCATGAAGCTGATACTTCCAAAGTCACATCAAAGCTCTCCTGGATGTATTTCCAGGGGACTCTGTTCCAAGCAGTGTTTCAGAGTACACTGTCGACTCTCCTAACAAGCTGAGATTTCACAAATGGAGCCAGGAGAAAAGAGCATGCATTCATTTTGCTGAGCAAAGCATGTGGGGCAGAATATACAGAGCAGTCAACAATGGGCAAAGCTAGGGGAAGGTGTATTGACGAGAGGCAGCCCCACTGATCACTTAGTATGCAGTGAACGGGCCACGGCCACAACGATGTCATCTGCAGGAGTCAAACATGTTCGAGTTGGTCAGGAATTACTCGTGTGGTAAAGATGTCAGGACTCAAAGGAATGGTAGGAGGCTCCTGCCACCATGGACCCCCCACAGTGGAGTGCATGTGTGGGACTAGGGAATCAATGCCACTAGATATAATCATCCTCATGTTCCCTCCAGATCAACGTTGCAGAAAGGACCTGCTGCTGTTTGCTGTGCAGGTGCACGGGAGGGGACGGCGCCAGGGGGGATCCAGGATCAGCAGGGAAAAAGGTGACTTGACCTCAGACTTCCAGTTCCCAGCATTTGAACTGGAGCACGTCTTTCAGATAGGAGTTGGGGGGGGGGGTGGAATAGAGAGGCTTTATCTGCCAGCCTGAGCTTCTGGAAGAGGCAGACAGTTACGCTACTCTTTGCCTGTGCCAAATTAGATAGTTACCATTTTCCTTGGTCTTCTAAATTAGAATTGGTTGGAAGTCCTTTGGGGGGGCGGGTGTTCAGGAGACACAGTCATCGGGATCCTTGATGGACCCAGTGTTCAAGCAGCAACAGTAATGCAGAAAAAAATGAGTGATCCTCATGCTAAGTGACGAAGCTTCGTCCACACCACTAACTCATTTCACTTCCTCTTTTGAACCTTGGCAGTGACATAAAAATCGAGTCAATATTGTGTATAGTCTGCTGAAAATTAAACTCACTCGGGTCACTCTACCATAGCAAAGGATGGGACAGCATTGATGGCCCCAGCTGTATGTACAGAAATAGGGCAGATAGGGTTTTTTTCCTTTTTTTTTTTTTTTTTTTTTTTTTTTCATAACCAGCACCACTAATTCATGGGGTTTCCTAAACAGGGAATACTTTTGCATCCTTGCATAAAAATACTGTTTTAGACATCAGGATATGTACAAACACACTATGGGAAACATTTAATGATTTCAGTACTGCTACTTGACATATGGTTTGGATGTTTGGCCACCCTGCATAGCAGTATGGCTCCCCCATCACCAGAATCACGCCACTCAAGAAAGCTTTGGATTAATTATTTCTAGAATGCTTGAACTTCATGGAAGGAAAGTGGTAGAATTTAAAAATATATCAGAAACCAGAATAGAAGGAAATGTGTGTGGTCTGGTGTTCTATGTGTAGCAGTAAGTCCTAAAAAGGAGGGAACGTTATTTTAATAAACAGAGAATAATTATGGGCTGTCAAGAACAAATATATTTGTCTCGAGAAGAATGCCAGTTCTGTTGGTATTCCTAGAGACGGTGTGCTGGCACAGGTGTACACATGTGCACACAATCATGCACACACATACACAGCTACCATCCCACATACATACATGCACAGATTCATATACATGCATGTATTCATGCACTCATACCTACATCCACAGTTCCCTCCCCCATGTATATACACATGCACAAATATGTACACACACCCTTGTATGAAAATTCTCATTCTTATTTGTCTAAACACCACTGGTTTGAAGTGGAAAACCAGGGGCATTTTCTTTTTTTTTTTTTTTTTTTTTTTTTTTTTGGTTTTTCGAGACAGGGTTTCTCTGTGTAGCTTTGCGCCTTTCCTGGAGCTCACTTGGTAGACCAGGCTGGCCTCGAACTCACAGAGATCCGCCTGGCTCTGCCTCCCAAGTGCTGGGATTAAAGGCGTGCGCCACCACCGCCCGGCAACCAGGGGCATTTTCAAACTCTTGTGTCGCACATGAAGTCTAACCCCAAAGTGGTGGATCTGCCTTGACGTCTCTCATTGTGCAGTCTGTAAAGTGCTCATGTTTTCTCCTCTTTCCTTTTTTCCAGGGACCCCCAGGTTTTAAAGGCAGTGATGGCTACCTGGGAGAAGAGGGCATTGCTGTAAGTCAAGACCTTTTACAGCTCACTTATTCCTGCAAACATGAGAAGAGAAACAAAGACCAGAGTCTGAGGGTTCCAATGCGGCATCCGGGGTCTTTCCTGAGCCTCCTTGTGCTTGGGTAACACTTCTCCTTTAGGGTTATTACTCCACCACCTTCCTCACCTACATGGCATGATGAACTGGGTGTGAAAGGTAATGTCTTCACCATAGGCACCACATCCTTGCCATGTGCCCAGGCCATTTGGTAAGAACTTAACCAATTCACCACATCATTTATCAGGAACCCTTCCCTTCTCCCTCCCTCCCTCCTTCCTTGTTTCTCCCTCCCTCCCTTCTCCTCTCCCTCCCTTTCCTTCCCTCTCTTCCTTTTTTCCTTCCATGCATCCAGTCATACATTCATTTGACAATACATATTGAAGCTCCTTACTATTCACTTCATTATTTACCAAAGATGTTGATACACATATTCATTATATATATATATATGCGCGTGCACACACACACATGTATATCCTTACTATTCACTTCATTATTTACCAAAGATGTTGATACACATATTCATTATATATATGCACACACACACACACACACACACACACACACACACACACGTATATGCACCCCATGTGAGCCCCCCGGAAATGAGAGAAAAACACAAAACAAGCACACATGGTTCCTAAGGGCCCCTCCACACTAGTGAGAAGACAAACAAGATAACTGTGTCCAGCTGCTCTGCACATGGCTATGTAGAGGCCCGGGGGGAGGGGGCGACGTGACAGTATTGAGCAAGAATGGGAGCTTAATGGCTTAAAGACCACAAAAGTGGGAGTTGGGCCCGGGAGGAAAAGGCTGCAAATGAGGGGTAACAGTTGGGCAGACACTTGAAGGATGACAGTGAGTTTCTCTGGGTAAAGCATTTGGGAATTTGCATTGCTGCAAAGGGGAACCATGAGTTCAAGGACAATAATGAAGTCAAAGGATTGGGAGTTAGCAAAATGGCACATGGTTAGCATGGCTGGAACCCAGGACACTGCAGAAGTCCCCTGGAGAAGGCTGGCTTGTGTCGAGATAACGGACAGTGAGTGATGGAAAGCGTAGGAGTGGGAAGGATGGGGATGGTCTGCTCAGGCAGCATCAGGGGTGATGCTCAGACCGAGGTCATGGGTCAAAGTCTTAAAGTCATAGGGACTGGGCAAAGAGTCCTGAATCTCAGCTTAGGGCAGGATGAACACACATGCAAAGGAGGTTAAAAGGGAGCAATGTGGTGGCCATGTGGGGAGAGGGAAGCTCCACCCAGGCAGTATGAAGGTGGCATCCAGAGCAAAGGGCTGTCATCATTGTAGTTCTGATTTACTTCCATTCTCTGTTTTCATAGGCTTGAGTCCTGGAATGTAAGTCATGACTAGCCAGATGTTTTCTTAAAAATAAGATAAAAACCTTGTCGAGTATCCAGGACGGATCCCAGATCATAATAGCACACACTCATCTGGATTTGTGCCTTTCCACTTTTCCTCAGGGAGAAAGAGGAGCCTCTGGACCAATGGGAGAGCAAGGTAGTAAGGGATGCTTTGGCACCAAAGGGCCTAAGGTAAGGATTATACAAGACCCCGTGATGTCGTCTTAGCAGTTCATTGCACTTCCCATACTCATGCTGCTCTCCTTTCTGTTACCAGGGAACCAGAGGACTCAGTGGAGAAGAGGTATGGTGCCAGTTATCCTTCAGTTATCTACTGAAAAAAAGTTATTTTTGAAATCATTAGTTATCAGTAGTTGCTACAAGTCAAGTCACTGTTGGCCTTCTTCCTTCCTTCCTTCCTTCCTTCCTTCCTTCCTTCCTTCCTTCCTTCCTTCCTTCCTTTTTTTTGTGCCAGCCATTTCACTTAATTACAATATTTCTTTCTTCCCTCTCATCCTTCCAAACCCTCTCCTATTCCCCTCCTTTTTCTCTTTCAAATTCATGGCCTCTTTTTTTTCACTAACTGTTATTGCATGCACATATGTACATGTATATAAAGGTAACCCGCTCAATCTAGGTAAGGTTACTTGTATACATGTTTTCGGGGCTGAGATTTGGTGTTGGATTGCCAATTGCTGTGCGCTGCCCTGGGGAAGACTATTTCTCCTGCTCAGCATTCCTTAGTTGACTGTAGTTCTTTGTGGAGGATTGTGGGCTTTTCCCATCCACCTTGACATTTTTAGTGTGGTTGTCCTTGTTCCTCTCATGTTTAGGCAGTCATATTGGTGAGATTTTTCTGAGTGTCGCTTCTGATATTACTAGGAGACACTGTCTCACAGCAAACTCCTTGATCTTCCAGCTAGGTTTCAAGTACTATGTTTTCACTCTTGTTGAGTAGGTCTTAAGTCCAATTAGAGAGTCATTGGTTACCACCAAGGTATTCATGACACAATGCACCCTTATGGTTATGGTGCCATACTGGTCATTGTGATTCACAGGTGTCATAGCTGGGAAATACAGTTGGTTGCCTTCCTTCTTTGGAAGCTTGCATGGTGCCTTCTGGTATCAAGAAAGTTAATCCTCAGGGAGGAGACATTCAGGTCAGTTCCAGGTCTGGGTCTCTGGGATCTGGGTCTGAAGTGTAAAATGTCTTCAGCAATGGGGACTTAGCTTCCACCTCTGTAGAGCAAGTAAGTGAACAAGGGCAGTAACAATAGACTGTATGTTTTGAGAGTCTTTTAGACAGCCCTGGTCAACACTTCAAAGAAGGGCTTCTCATGTCTGATATTGGGGCTATTTTTAGGTCATCTTTGGCTCTTAGAGGAAGCATTGTCAGCCCAGATGAGAAAAGTTCATTAAAACTATGTATGTATATTTATATGCTGAATCACTTGTATTATAGGGTTTTTTTTGAAAGTAGTTAATAATATGATTCATCACAGAGTTGTCCAACATCATTGTTATCTTACCCACTTCTTCCTCCTTCTGTATTTCCTCCCCTCCCCCTCCCTAAAGAGCCTCTCCTTTTCCCATTTCCCCCATTAGGTCCTCTTCCTCTTTGCCCTCTTCCTGCCTTCTGTATTTCCTCTCTCCCCCTCCCTAAGGAGCACTTTACCTTCTCCTGAATCAGATTGCTGTTCCCAGCTATTCCCCTCTCTATTGCTCGCTAACCTCCCTATCCTGGCAACGGTCCTGTTTTACTTTCCTGGTTTCTGCAGTTGCTCCGGGCTGTGTCCTAACGTGAGGATTTGGATCAAGAGTCCCCAATGAGAGTGAACATGCAACATTTGCTTTTCTGGATCTGGGTTACCTCACTCAATATGACCTTCTCTAGCCCCATCCATTTACCTGCGAAGTTCGTGATTTCATTTTCCTGTAGATGAATAGTATTCCATAGTGTGTTTGTAGCACAGTTTCATTATCAATTCATTAGCTGAAGGACACTTAGGTTGTTTCCATTTCCTAGCTATTGTGAAAAGAGCAGGCACGAACATGCCTGAGCAAGCACCTGTGGAGTACGATGTTGAGTCCTTTGGGAATACTCTAGAGAGTGGTACAGCTGGGTCATATGGTAGATTTACTTTTAGCCTTTTGATAATTCTCCACGTGGATTTCCACAGTGGCTGCATCAGTTTGCAATCTCCCCAACAGTGAACTGAGGGTTCTGCTTTCACTTCGTCCCTTCTAGCATTTGTCGTCGATCATTTTGTTGGCATTCGCCATTCTGACCGGGCTAAGATGAAATCCAAAGTTGTCTTGAGTTGCATTTTATTTCTGCCTCTCGTTGCAGGCTCTGTTTATTATGACAGTTTCTATTACTCAAAGTGATCTTTGACATTACCCAGGTGTCACCTAATGAAGAGGTTGTTGCTCAGCACAAAACCCTTGAGACGGTTTCTGTTTGGTGTCTGACAGATGTGCTCTATGTTCTAATCACATCTGTCTTTGCAGGGAGAAGTCGGGGAACATGGGATTGATGGATTAAGTGGAGAACAGGTACAATGTTTGCCTTGTGTCCCAGGTACCTTTCTCAGCTGGTTCTCTTGGAGAAAATAAGAATTTGAGCCTCTCCCCTCCATTTTCTTAGGGTGACAGTGGGGTTCCTGGAAGAAGAGGAGAAAAAGGCGATGAGGGATCTCAGGTAGGGATCCAAGACACAGAAACTATAAACCTCACTTGGGCAAAAGGAAGGGTTTATAAAGTAAAACAACTGCCCTGGGCATGTCTACCAGCTATGGCTCCAGACTTGATGAGGGACAAGTATTCATGAAACCTGATCCACATTTGACAGTTAACACTAATTTCTCATGTGTCTGATGGGTGCTGCTCTTCAAGGCTGAGCATGGCTAAGCTTGACTCTGGTCTATATAATGTACATGGTTTCTTAGCACATGGGCCATGTCTTTTCTGTGGAGGGCAACCAGAAACCATAAGGCATCTCACAGCAACACTCCTTTCCCTTTCTCTTGATCCCTGTGGGGTCATACAGTACTCGGCATAGGGGAAGGGCCAGGCATGGTGGCACTTACCTTTGATCCCAGCACTCCTCAGGAGACAGAGGCAGGTAGCTCTCTGTTTGAGGCCAACTTGGACTACATAGTGAGTTCCAAGACAGCCAAGGCTACATAGTGAGACCCTATATAAACAACACACACACACACACACACACAGAGAGAGAGAGAGAGAGAGAGAGAGAGAGAGAGAGAGAGAGAGAGAGAATGAGAATGAATGAATGAATGAATCTTGCTTACTATGATTGGATATCACTTCACAGTTATGTGAGAAAGGACCAGATACAAGGAGAAAAAAAAAGGTATTGGGACCCCAGAAGAAGCACATTGAGAACATGAGGCAGATACTGACTGGGGTCTGTGGTATGAGGCAGCTGGGGAGAGAGTACATGGCACTCCTTTCTATCTGGGACACAATGATAGCCTCCCCTCAGGCTTCTGCTTGGTCTTCATGTGAGCAATTGATTTTGAAGCCACATTTTAGTTGTTATGAGATGTCTTTGGGCAAGTGGCATGAACTTCGAGTCTCTGATGCCTCATTAAAACAAACTATTTTTAAAATCCTTGGTAGAATAGTGACAGACAAGGTGACAAGTGTGTTTGGAACACAGAGTTCCTGAGTGCAGTAAATAACTGAGGTCGTCACTGAGTTTCTTATTGGATGCCAAGAACTTTCTTTTTTGTAGTTCCTTTTTCCAGATTAAAAACAATCTCAGTGGAAAAATATTTAATTATTCAAACCAGAGAGAATCTAAGCCTTTTATGCTTATTAAGTTTATTAAAACCTCCCCTCTTGTTCTTGTTCTGGTCTGTGTTAATTTCAGGGAAGCCCAGGCACGAGAGGGGCTTCTGGTGACCGTGGAGCAAAGGGTCTGCGAGGAGATCCAGTAAGTGCACGGGCGGCGTGGGCGGTGTGGGCGGCATGCCATAGTTAGCGCACCCTTCCACAGAGGGGGAGGTTCCATTTTAAGGCACCGTGGGCATACTCTTGAGCTTGAAGTCCTAACTGGAGAAGTTAACTGTAGTTTCTTTGCCTATATCCTCCTCTTAATCATTTTTGTCCTTAAGAGTGAAGAAGGAATTCTAGTCCATTCAATTTTTTCCTAAGCACCTTGAAATACAGAGCATGGGAGAAAAAGTCACCTCTTTTTGTCTATTCCCCAAGACTCTGTCTCTATGGAGAAGGGCAGCATTGCCTTCTCAATCCAAGGATTCAGGGAGGATTCCATCAGGCGATCCTCAGGACGTTAAGGTACCTGCTCTTGGAAGGTTACAACCCAGCACAGCAGGCACAACCCGCATCCATGTGTGAGCACACCACGTCAGTGGAAGTCAGGACCACAGGCTTTTCTTACCATGCCCACAGTTCAGTGAATCTCCAGAACCTCAGTGAACTAGGACTTTGTCAAGAAATCAAAGTGTCCGTTGAGCTTTTTGATGAGCTGTAACACGCATCAGTACAGTACCCAACTGTAAAAGCGTGGGCTTGATCATTGGAAGATGCCTGTGTGGTCATCACCCACATAAGGAAAGAAAGCACACCAGAATCCTGGAAACCCCCTTGTGCATGCTCCGTTCACAGCCTCCCCAGGGTCATCCTGGCACTAGTTCAGGGTGTCAGTCAGAACTGCCCTTGAACTTAAAGTGAATGGGATCACGGTGTGTGCACTCTTCTGTTTCTGGATGCTTTTGCTTCACTTCATGATTGTGAGATGCTTTCATGTTGCCTGTAATTAACATCACTTGAGTTCACTACTATATAGTATGGCATTGAGTGTTCATACATTTATCCATTCTATTATTGATAGATATGTGGGTTGTTTATATTAATATAGTACTGATGTGAATATTCTTTTGCATGTCCTTTGATATACAATTTATATCAAGTATATGGTTTAGGAGCAGAATTTCTGGATGGTGACATGTATAATATACATGAGCATAATCTTTACAGTTCCCAAACATTTATTATAAAGCTTGTAGTGAGCTACTCTCCCACCACATGAGCAAGGTCAGTGTACCATATACTGATTAGAACAGCCACAGTTTATCAAAACTGCTTTGAAAAATGCTGAGGGAGGCCAGGAGGCAGTGGCACACGCCTTTAATCCCAGCACTCGGGAGGCAGAGCCAGGCAGATCTCTGTGAGTTCGAGGCCAGCCTGGTCTACAGAGCAAGATCCAGGACAGGCCCCAAAACTACACAGAGAAACTTTGTCTAGAAACAAACAAACCAACAAAATGTGGAGGGAGGGTGTGGGGACCTGGGGACTGAAGGAACATTTGCCTGACATCTCTTGGGTACACAATGTGTTGACTATAGAGGTGATTTGGTGTAATATGTGTCAAAACTGAATGTGAGGCATGTATTGAAAATAACTATTTAAAAAACGGGGGCCTGGTAAGATGGCTCGGTGGGTGAAGGCACTTGTCGTCAAGCCTGAGGGTCCAAGTTCAATTCCTGGGACACACTTGGTAGATGGAGAGAGCTGACTCCAGTAAATTGTCCTCTGACTCCCACAAAGTGTGCACATATATGCACACAAATAAATAAAAATAATAGAGTTTTTTAAAAAAAAAAAAAACACAGGCATTTTTACTTGAAGATGACATTTTTCACTTGCCAGCATCTCCTGACAGTTTCAAATAACTTGAAGGTATGTCATGCAGAGCCGGGAAACAAGGGTGTCATCTCACAAATGAGTAAGTGAGAGACGGTGGTTCTAGTGTGTGGATATTTCAGTCAGCTAGACTGATGACCGCAAACTCGTTTGAGGTATTAATACACAATCTCCATTGGTTTTGGTCAGATGTCCAAACTGTCTGCCATTGGCTGTGTGACTATTTAGCACTTTTCAAATCAGGTGGGCTAGATGGCTCAGTGGGGAGAGGAACTTGCCGCCCAAACTTGATGACCCAGGTTCAATCCCCAGGACCACATGAAGGTGGGAGCAGAAAACTGACTCTACAGAGTTGTCCTCTGACCTCCACACATGTACCACACATGGTGGTCCTCCTCCTCCCCCTCCTCCCCCTCCTCCAAAGAAATTAAACACCAAAAAGAGATTTTTAATTTTGAAAGCATGCTGTATGACTTCAAGATGTCTGACAGTTCATCTCGCCAGAGCCTCCGTGGCATGCTGTTAGTCACACTGACCTAAGGTCTCAATATTTAACAGTCCTTTAACCCTGCTTGGAAATCTGCAGCCCAAATTTAAAACAATTCTCTGCGCTTTTGTGTGTGTGGTTTTGGTGGATGGCTATTTCAGGAAATTTGGGAAAAGCAGCATTGGCAGAATAAGTAGAACACAGATAGGGTCAGATTTTTCTCAGGAATGCAAACACAAGTCACACAAATTCCTGGAGGAAAAAAAATCTAAAGATTTTGGAATTTCCCATTTTAACTACATAACTTTTTTTGTTTAAGGCTGGCCTTGAACTTTCAATCCTCCTGCCTCTACCTCCGAAATAGTAGGATTACAGGTGTGTGTCCCCCATTCCCCCACCCAGCTTTGAGGATGACTTTTTAAAATTTCATATAATACCAGGAGAAATCTGAGCAAAATCATTTCTCTGATCTACAGAGACTGATAAGTTCATCACCTGACAATACATCATTACTAGAAGCTGTGTTTGATCATAAATTTGTGTTAGATGGTGCTCTTTGTTCTAGATGAATAGATTATAAAGAGATTAGTTTGTGCTCACACTGACAGAGCATCTCTCCTACACACAGAGGCAGGAAGTTCTGTTCTGAGCTGCTGGTGTGCAATTCTTTTTAGGTTACCCTTCAAATTAAGGGCCTTATGTGTTCAGCAGACTAAAGTTCTAGACTTGAGCAGGGCAGGTTTGCACACACATTTACTCCTAGCACTCGAGAGGCAGAGGCAGGCAAGCTTCAAGGCTATCCTGGTCTACATAGAGATTTTCCAGACCAGCCAAGGTTACATAAGAGAACATAAATAAGTGGTGGTCTTCCTTCGTCTTGTCTTCCTCACCAGAACACAACTTTCCATTCTTTTATTTAGGTATATCCATGTTTGGTAATTTAAGAGACACCTATTTAAGCTTGAGGATGAAATGAAAATGTAGAAAATGATCCTGGTTTGGTGGGGAGGGGAATTAAATAAATTTTTCATGGACATTTTAGTAATAGCAATCGTATAAAATAAATCCAGGTTCTTCTTTTTCTCCCTATTATCTTATAAGCTACTTAAGTCCAAGTCCAAACACTACTTTTAAAAAAAGGCTTACTAAGTATCTGGAACAGTGCCTCCTCCCTGTTGGTGATTGCGAATTGCTTATTGATTGATTGGAGGCAATCTAGGGCACTGTCAGCGGAACAGCCCAGCAGCTGGTACTCAGCAGGGCTGTATCATTGCTCTTCCTTCCCAGCTTATTGCAGCATCGATTAACTTGACTGGCTCAACTGATAGTCTCAGCACCATAGACACACAGTTGGTCCTTATACCCAAAGTTAGAACGCTTTATTGTTCTGCCTGCTAAGGATGGTATCCCACAACGGTGCTGTTTCCAGCAAGTCGCTGCTGGAATGTTTGAATAAATATTGGGGGAAAAAAACCCTCAAGATTTTGGGTTTTTCTAAAAACCAGGGATGAGCATATGAGAATAAGACATGGGGGCAACCAAGTGGCCGGGTGTTCTGAGACTTTTGCTGGAGTGACATCAGCAAACATCAGCCCACCCCAGGTGGAAGACCAAAGAAACAATTGCATCTAAGTCTAGCTTATGTACCAGTGAATTTATTCGAGTTTCTTATGGAACATGAGTGAGGGGTTATTTGCAGAAGCATGGGTGACTTAGGGGCAGCTGCGTCACTGGAAGGCCACCCCAGCAAGAGAGGAAGACTCAACAGAATCTGTATCCCTAGAGCTCCTTGCCAACTCATAGGCAGCTCCCTGGTGTCTTCCTTTCCCAGCAACTGTTATATACAGTGTGGCAGGCATATGGTCCTCAGCATCATGTGTTGAACCCATCACAAGCACTTAGCCTCTCCCAAGAGAAGGTAAGCCTACTAATTCTCAAGTACAGATTTGCCTAGGACTCATGGGAAAGTGGAAAAGCTAAGAGAAGGACTGGCGCCAGCCCCAGAGTAGGACACAAGCCTGTTCCCTGCTTTCCCTTGGCCATGCCTCCTGTGGTGAAGTCTTGCTTTCTCCCCATGTCTTCACCTTGGGTAGCCACACTGAGTCTGCTAAGAGCAAGCCAAGGGGCAAATCAAATACTTGTAAGCCACCCATCACTTCATCCTGTTTCTGTTCTCTCTGATGAATTTGCAATCTATTAAAAATCTGTTCATTTTTTTCTTTATTTTCTCCCTTTTAGGGAATTCCTGGACTTGACAGTAACATACAAGGACCCAAGGGCTTGAAAGGAGACCACGGAAGACAAGTAATTATGTGGGCATTTGAAAGTAAATGTGCTGCATGGGACTCTGCAGTGGTTGAAAGACTCAAGGCCTTAGTAGAATATGAAACCCCCCGGGGAGGAATTTGGAATATGTACTCAGTACAGAAAAACTCTTGTAGAAAGCAAAAAAAAAAAAAAAAAAAAAAAAAAAAAAAAAAAAAAAAAAAAAAAAAAAACTTCATTCCTACTTATTTCTTGCTGTGAGATATGAGAAACATTGTTTGTCAACTTCTAAATTTGGTATAACTGGCTTCCCTAAGCCACACCCATAAGGTCTTCATGAATACAAACATCTAAACTCTGGCTTAAAAGGATTAGTTGATTTCATAGAAAGGTGTTTTGTTTTTTTGTTTTTTCCAAGACAGGGTTTCTCTGTGTAGCTTTGGTGCCTGTCCTGGATCTCGCTCTGTAGACCAGGCTGGCCTCGAACTCACAGAGATCCACCTGGCTCTGCCTCCCAAGTGCTGAGATTAAAGGCATGCACTACCACTGTCCAGCTGAAAGATTGTTTTTAAAGGGCTAGCAAAGTGTTGACCTTCCCAGGGTCCAGGGACACACGTGCTAGGAAGACATGCCTGTATTAGCTGCGATGGGAAGAGCTGAGGATGGTGGCTCCTCCCCCAAGGCAAATCTCTAGGGACTGATTGTTCTGCAGTCTCACAAACCACAATTTAGTCCCCTTATCCTATTAGAATTTTAAAACTTAGGTGGATCATGTGTGTCTCTGGTTCCTCTGAGTGAGCAAGCTCCCTTGAGAACTTCCTGTAGAGAAGAACTACTAGCTGTAGGAAGGAGTTGACGGTGCTCACCTCTTTCTTGGGCTTTGTTCATGACCCACTTTGTACTCTGGGACCCCTCTCTATATAAACCTTGATTTTTTTTCTCACTTGCAGGATAGAGTGAAATTGTAGGCAGAGTTTTACATTGGGACTGCCAGCCGGCCCTGTCTCCCCAGCTGCTCCCAAGTAACCACACAGAGACTTAACATTAATTATAAGTGCTTGCCTGAGAGCTTAGACTTGTTCTTAACTAGCTCTGATAAATTAACACATTTCAATTTATTTACTTGCTGCCACAATTTATCTCATTTTGTACACATCTTGCTTCCCTTGTGTCTGGCTGGCAACTCCCTGGTTCCACCCTTCTTCTTCCCAGAATTCTCTCTGCTCTGAAAAAGACATGCCTAGCTATTGGCCATTTAGCTTTTTTATTAAACCAATCACAGTCACTTATATTCACACAGTGTAAAGGAATATTCCACAGTGAATAGCCTAGTTTTGTGCTTTCTTGATTAATAAATTATTCCCTACTTTTGCCCTTGGGGTAGGGGTAGGGAGACTTGGGGAAATTTTGAGGCTTTATTCATAGGAAGGTGTTAATCTACACAGGCTAGGCAAAGAAGCAGTCCAAAGGTAGACATCCCAACTGGGGTCTGGGGAGATTGTCTCACTTGGCTAAGTGCTTCATGTGAAAGCAGGAGGACCTGAGTTCAAATCCCCAGTACCCACTTAAAAAGGTGGATGTTGTGGCACACACTTGTATTCCTAGCACTGGGCAAGAAGATCCTGGGCTCTTTGACCAGCTAGTACTGCTGAATCTTTGAACTTCAGCTCTAGTTAGAGACCCTGTCTAAAAAAATAAGGTGGAGAACAATTGGGAAAGACATTCTATCAACATCTGGGCCTCCACATGCACCAGGATATATGTACACTACGTGTATGTATATATCCACATAGATGCATGCATACACACCTACACATGCACAAAAGTCTCAACCAGTAGTGGCCTGCCAGCCACATTCATGCTATGCTAGGTGATAGAGTAGAGATAGGAAGAGTGTTCTAACCTGTGTCTCAAACATGAGTTCATGACAATGAGCCGCTGACACCGGAAACCACGGAGTCAGAGTTGGGCTGCTGTTCCTCATGACCCACGTAGAGATGTGACTTATGAGCAATGGAAGGTAGTATCCCACTTCAGGGAAAGATGACTCCATCCCTGGAAAGAGCCCTTCTGTGCTGTGGGATGGTCTGTATGTCAAATTACTCTGATTGGTCAATAAATAAAACACTGATTGGCCAGTGGCCAGGCAGGAAGTATAGGCAGGACTAACAGAGAGGAGAAAGGAGGGAACAGGAAGACAGAGGGAGACACTGCCAGCCGCCGCCATGAAAAGAAGCATGTGAAGACTCCGGTAAGCCACGAGGCAAGGTATAGATTTATGGAAATGGATTAATTTAAGCTATAAGAACAGTTAGCAAGAAGCCTGCCACGGCCATACAGTTTGTAAGCAATATAAGTCTCTGTGTTTACTTGGTTGGGTCTGAGCGGCTGTGGGACTGGCGGGTGACAAAGATTTGTCCTGACTGTGGGCAAGGCAGGAAAACTCTAGCTACACTTCTGGTACAGGAGTAGATGTTAAAATGGAATCCCACCAGTGATGCGATGTTGCTGTCACACATCCTTTTGTTCCTCTGACAGGGCAGAAGAGGCTGGCCAGGTCCTCCCGGGACACCAGGCTCAAGGAGGAGGATGGTAAGAGCTCTTCAAGGAAAGGAGCTTCTAGACCTGGGGATCCCACAGCTTGAGCTGTGGTGACAGTGACTGACTATGGGGAGTTGGTGGAGTGGTCACTGGGTCAAGGGTGCCATCTCAGAATGGGGCTGGCCTGGTAAAGTCCCTGACGCTTGAATAAGAAAATGCTGGCTACATGGGAAATTACACACAGGGAAAGACTGCCACACAGAGCAAATGGAAGAGTGGCGAATCAGGGGAAAGCTGCCAGCGTTTGGCCTACTTGATGAGTTAACTGATGTTGCCAGTGATGTTGCTTGATGAATTAGCTGATGCTGCCAGTGATGTTGCTTGATGAGTTAACTGATGCTGCCAGTGATGTTGCTTGATGAGTTAGCTGATGCTGCCAGTGATGTTACTTGATGAGTTAGCTGATGCTGCCAGTGATGTTGCTTGATGAGTTGCCTGATGTTGCCAGTGATGTTACTTGATGTCCAAACTCCATTGTCTGCTAGTTTTTGTGACTATTAAGAAAGTTGGGAAGAAAATTGATTCTCCCTTCCTCAGCAGCCATTGATTGAGAGCCTGAAGTTCTCCATCTGCATTGGCAGGTCTGCCGCTATTGTCAAGACCTACATGCGCGTCTTGTTTAGGCAACCACAATGTTGAGATTGTAAAGAGTGTAGCATCCCTATCATGTTTCGGGGTAAGGGGAGATGGAAGGGTAGGAATAATGTTAAATATAGTATACTCATAGGAAATTCTCAAAAATTAAAAAAAAAGGAAATAACAAGAAAAGGTTAGCAAAAAAGAGATAAAGAGAAGTACTGTTGTAGGCATGTAACTGAAAGTTAGATTAGGTTGTTGGGTGTCTTAGGGATTCTGATGTTGTGATAGAACGTCAAAAGCAACTTGGGGAAGAAAGGGTATATTTCAACTGACAACTCTCAGGTCATACTCCATCACAGAGGAAAGTCAGGGTAAGAACTCAAGACAGGAATTGAAGCAAAAACCATGGAAGCATGCTGCTTACTGACTTGCTCATCTTGGCTTGCTCATCCTACTTTAATACACAACTGAATATCACCTGTCCAGCAGTGGCACCACCCATGGTGACCTGGGCCCTTCTGCATCAATCACAAATTAAGACAATACCCATAGACTTGCCTGTAGGCCAGTCTTATGGAGGCATTTTCTCAATTAAAATTCCTTCTTCCCAGATATGTCTAGGTTTGTGTCAAGTTGGCAAAAGCCAACCAGCACATTGTGAAACCCTTTGGGGGGAGTTTTAATTTGTTTTTAGTTTATTTATTGGCTTTGTTTAAATGCATCCTTTAAAACATTCCATGCATGACTGCTTAGAAAAACGCACAAGGATTCCAAGCAGAGAGCCTTTATCCAATAAGAGATTATTTAATGGAATTCACTTCCACACCTGCATTTCAGTCTAGATTAAACCAATTTTATCTCATTTTGCAGCATTTTCTTTTCCATTCTTTGTTTAGATATCCAGGCTCCTTCGAGTTTCGTCCCCCTCCCCTCTCAAAACACATAATGTTTTCAAATTGAGCACAAATGAAAACTAGTTGAGTAGATGGGGCTTCTGATGGACATTGTATTTTCTGGGCAGAAGTTGTTTATGAAACTAGCTCTTATACTCCATCAGGAAAGTATTTTTGCATCTGGAAGCACACCCATGTTCTTCGCAAGGCTAGGAAATGAAATGAAGGGCGGAGATGATATTGGAAATGCGCAGAGTGTGATTGTTAGCAACCCAATTTGCTAATGTTGCTTTCATGTATATGAGATGAGGGAGAGTTTGTCCTCTCTACTTGGTCTTCTGGAAGGGCATCCTTGAAGGTTTCCATACCCCTGCAAAATGTTTTTGTTGTGAAGTCTATCACCCAGGAAATCCTGGTGTGAAGGAATGTGTATTTATTGTTTTGTGGCCTCCAGGGACTCTATCACACTGCACAGCTTCTAAGGAGGAGAGCCTCCATTTGGGGGATGGGTGCCTCTGTGTCATGCAGGAGTCAAAGCAGGACTTTTGACAAATGTCTCTTTTGGGCAACTCAGCAAAATAAAAACAAAAAGACACAAACAATGACCCTGCCTTCGAGCCACAGATAAGGACTCTCTGGCCAACTACTTTTGTGCCTGGACTGTAGGGAGGAAGTCCACACGCCACTTAGCTCTGAAGCCAGATCAGGGTTCTCTCAAAATAACTGTCACCACCCAGAAAGAGCTGATGAATGCAGTTGTGCAGATTTTCAGTGTCGATTCTGAGAGGAGCAGGGGGTAACCCCATGCATCCCCTTGAGCAGAGGAGGCAGAAGGGATGGGGAGAAAGTGAACAGTGTTGTGTCTGTATCACCTGAAGCTGGAAGTCAGTGGAGATTATGACACAGACAAACTGCAGCCTTTAGGGCTTCGTGTGAGTCCTAAGATTTGCCTAAATGCCAAAAGTTGGAGGAAGATGTAGCCCTACAGTAAAAGCAAGAATTCCCTTAACCCCAAAGTGTTGTAGACAGTGTCTCCATGTTCCACTACACCTCCCCAGGGGTCTTCAGTCCACATGGGTCCTTTCCACAGATGGTTAATCTTTATTGTCAATGAATCAGATGATTTAAGTAATCAAACTACAAAAGAGGGGGGGGGAATCATGTCCCAAAGGCAAATTAACTCCCCTCATTTGAAGAGGAGTTACGCAAGGGGAAATGGGACGCTGGCAAGCAGTTCAAGTCTGAAAGAAATGAAGCCCACAGTTTTGCTCTGAATGAAAGCTCAAAACATGACAGGACAGCTGGGGCCGTGGTGGCGCACGCCTTTAGTCCCAGCACCAGGGAGGCAGAGACAGGTGGATCTCTTGAGTTCAAGTCCAGCCTGGGCTACAGAGCTAGTTCCAGGACAGCCAGGGCTACACAGAGAAACCCTGTCTAGAAAAACAAAAGACAAAAACAACAAAAAAGAATTGACAGGACAATAGAGGGAAAGATGCCAACTGGCAGAGCTTAGGAAGAGAAGGAAGTGGAGATCTGCTGGAGAGCGGAAATGCTAACGTTGGGACCCAAGCTCTTATTTTTACTTTTCTAGTGAAATTAAATGTATTCCTTACATTTTTTAGATTTATTTTATTGTTGTTGTTATGTGTACAGGTGTTTCGTCTGTATGTCTGTGCACCACTTTCATGCCAGTGCCTGTGGAGGTCAGCAGAGAGCATCGGATCCCCTAGATCTAGAGTTAGAGGTGGTTGTGAGCTGCTGTGTGGGGGCTGGGACCTGAACCTGGGTCCTCTGGAAGAGCAACAAGAGCTGACCCAACTCTCCAGCCCAATACTGAAATTTAAAATAGCATGATCACATGACCCCCTTTTCAATAAAAATGCCACTGTAGAGAATTCTGTCAGAAAAATCCCATATGTTTCAGGAATCATGGCTCTAAAAAGCTAACGATTACTTCTTTTGTCTAGATATATTTTAAATGTTTTGTATCTATGAATGTGCGTGCGGCTTGTGCCTGCTGCCCTCAGAGGTGAGAAGAGGGGGTCGGATCAGATCCCCCAGAGCTGGAGTTATAGAGTCGTGAGCTACCATGTGGGTGCTGGGAAAGAATCTGGGTCCTCTGCATGAGCAGCAAGTGCTCTTAACCTCCAGGTCATCTCTCTGAGCCCTGCTGATGTTTATTTCTGCCTGGAGATTTTGGGGTGACTTTTACATTTATGTTTGATCTGCATTCATAAGGGTTTATTGGTTTTATAATTGCAATGAAGTTATTCTTCTTGAAAGAAAAAGAATCTGTCATTTCTAAAACAGTAAGATATAGGTAGATATTAGGCTGGAGCGGTGTGTGTGGGGTGGGGGGGGGGAACTCAGTGGCCAAATGCCTGTCTAATGTGTCCAAAGCTCTCAGTTCCATCACTAGCGCTTCGTATACCTGCAAAATAGCATCTAGATGAATATGGAGAGCCAGGAGGAATCCTTGGGGCAATGAAATTCTGCTGAATTGGCAAGTGATTGGAGGGTGGCCAGCAGTGGGGGTGGGGGGTGGCATGCAGGGAAATGGATACCAGCTGACCCAATGTGATCTCTATTCACTTGACAAACACTCAGTACCAACAATGAACCAGCAACTCCCTGAGTACTGGAGCTCTCTGCAGGAATTCAGAGCCATGGGGTAAACCACAGCAAAGTTTCTCCACTCCAGCATTGGCGGTGTTTGTTTGAAGCATTGCTTATGGTGAAGGGCTGCATTGTGCATGGAAATATGTACATTTCCCCTTCAACCTCTGCTCACTGGGTGCCAACAGCACACCCAACAAGAAATGCCCCCAGACTTTGCTAACTGCTTCCTGGAAAGGAGGTGATGGAAAAGGAGGCAGGCCTGTCGGGTGAACAAGCTATTATCAGAGAAAGGCTAAGATACTAGCCTGGGTAGGGGAAGCAGGGAGGAAGGACCGCAGCCAGAAAGCACAGCCCCAGGCATTGATGGGAAATGGGAGGGATGGCTGTCTCTGAACCAGGCTGTGCTGAGGATTAGATTGGATCCTCTGCCGGGGTAATGAGAAGCAACTGTAGCCTCAGACCAAAGCAGCCTTTCCTTCCAGTTTGGTCCAGATTGCTTTGGTGGTGCTTTCTCCATTCATCCTTCTGGGAACCTCTTTACAGGCCTCCCAGAGTGCTCCAGGGCAGCATCATGGGACATGAGCCTGCCAGTAAGAAACAGGATTCATGGGTGTCTGCCATTAACACCCTGCTTGCTTCCTGGGGACTCTTGGTTTGAGATCAGAAAACAGGGTCCTCATTGGTACCCGGAAAGCCAGGCTGAGAGGACCACAGAACTGGGGACTCTGTCTTGCATCATTTTCTTCTCCAGTCCCCTGAGGGGGCTTTCCTCTCGATGTGTCCACTCACATTTGCTTTATAGAAGAGTTAGGATGTCTGGATGATTGGAAGCCAGCCAGCCATTGAGTGCTCCCTGCCGATATTCTGCGGTTTTCTTTCCTGTGCAAACCACCTGAAAATGTTAGGCAAACGCCACAAAATCATTTGCCCCGATTCCTCGTCTGCTTTCTGTGTCTCCCGTTGGCCAAGGTCTTTCTCCCGTGACTTTGTAGCTTAACTCAGCAAACATGCTAGGTGGCCTGTCCGGGTTTGTTCCCCTCACTTACGTCACTGTTAGATTAAAGTCTGTCTCCTCCATTAGGTCTAAACCCCCATGACTAGGGACAGGAGTCAGTCTTTACTCAGGGGGCGGGGCAGGGGTACCAGAGATACATGCTGTTGAGCTCTTTCAAAATCAGATCTTCAAGTCCCATGGGAGCAGGGCTGGAGAAGAGATGGCTCAGGCAGTGATGTGCTTGCAGGCAAGCCTGAAGACTGAGAGTCCATGTCGCATAGCCAGGTGTGGTGGTGTACCCATGTAATCCCAGCCCTGAGAAGGAAAGCTAACAGATTCTGATACTGGCCAGCCCGCCCGCCCGCCCAGCCTAACTGGTGAGCTTCAGGCCAGTGGAGAGACCCTGTCTCAAAACACAAGGTAAATGACACCTAAGGAATGACCCTGGAGGCTACCCTCCAGCCTCGGTGTACACACTCACACGTGGGCATTGCACATGGGTATCTATATACACAAGCAAGTGAGCACATACAAAAGGCAAACATCTTAATACACAGGAGCAGATGCTGATGTTTCCAACCCTGGTGGTAGAGAAACATCCTCCATGTGGGGATCTGTTCTACAGACCTTAAAATCTACTGGTAAATTTTTGTTTTGCTAGAATAGGACATTTTTCTCAGCTCCTCCATTGCAATCAGTTGTATTCACATGGAGCCTGCTCTAACCATGTATGTTAACTACACCACAAACTGAGCAGTGAGGGACAAGCTAGTCAGTCTCATAACCCCCTTAGTTTCCCTCTTCTCTCACACTTTTAACTCAACTTACCCTTGTTGCCAGTACCTACTGCACCTCCTATTTTTCTGCCTTTATGTCACTACCCAGGCTGTGGACACATCCCTTGAAACCAATAGCAAAGAAATCTCTTCCCCTGGGGAGATTTTCCACAGTGGACCAACTGGATGTGATCTGTCTTTGAAACTGTCTTCCCATCCTTAGCCATGTGCTGTGCCCTGCCTTATAAATGTTTGTAGTATTTATCCATCCTCCCCCAATACTTAGAGTGAGCGTTTCCCAAGACTCAGGGAATATGTGGGGGGAGAGCCCAAGTATTCACACATGCTTCATTCTCTCTTGGTCCCATCCATTGTCCTTCAAAGGGTAGCAGACAGTTTTCAGAATGAAATGATCAACTGGTGGCTAATTTTCTGAATGACATGGAATTGAATTGGATTGGGACAATTCATTATGCTAAAGGAAACAAATTCTTTTTAAACTTTAAAAAAAATTATAGGGGTGTGTGTGTGTGTGTGTGTGTGTGTGTGTGTGTGTGTGCGCGCGCGCGCGCGCACGCGCGCAACCACATGCATGCAGTTGCTTGCCAATGCCGGAGGAGAATGTTGGGTCTCAGGGAACCGGAGTTACAGGCAGTTGTGAGCTGTCTGATGTGGGAGCTGGGAACTGAACCTGGGTCCTCAGCAAGAGCAGCGAGTGCTCTTAGATGCTAAGCCATCTCTCCAGCCCTTTGAAAATGACGACTTCTTCTTCTGTGACAGAGAATGTGGGCCTTGAAGATGACTCATTCTTGTTTGAAAGAAATGGGACATTTCCCCATGCACACCCTTTGCTCCTTAGATGACAACATAGTTTGAAATACGCTTAGCAATGCTGGCCTGTCAGAATATCTCACCTGAGTTTCCAGTGAGACGGTATTGTCTGGTGGCTGTTGAATTTTGTGAACCCTAGAAGGGAGTTTTGCTCTGACCTTACTAAGTGACCAAGTCAGACAGGAAAATGTCATTATCTCTTGATTTTCTGAACTGTGGACTACTGATTGGGAATGCACCTTGAACCTTGACCTTACACAGAATGAAAATTCCCCTTCCCTGTTGAACAATATTGTTTGGATTGGGTATTTTATTGATACAGTAGATCAAGTCACTGTTGAATATTTGAGATGGTTTCTGACAGCTAATCACATTACTTGGCTCTATCAAGCTAGTTTGGCTCTTCAAATTCTGAGCTTTGTGAGCTTCTGAGTATTGTGGAGTTTCTGGAGGCGAGCCTCGGCTTTTCCTCTGGCATCCTGCCCTTTGGCTGGTCCATTCCTGATCTCAGACTTACTTTGTAGTTCTTGGGGGAAAATAAGAAAGAAAATTCAGGTCACTGTTGCAGCTACTGAGCAGCTCTGGTCAAGCTTAGTGAAGGCGGATTGCAGGCTATGACCTGTCCTCCGTGTATCTCTGGCTTTGGGTGAAGGTGGGTTGAGGGCTATGACCTGTCCTCTGTGATTTCAATTATCTACCTAGAAATTCAGGGTTGGAAAGAGCCTGTCTTCACAAGGTACTGGGTAATGAAGGATTTAGCACAATGTGGGAGTTAGGTTAGTGCCTTGAGGCATCTGTTACCGATTGAAATCCTATGTATGCAGCATCTTTTCTAAATTAAGAATATCTGCTTTTCCTTTTATTTATATATATTTTTATTTATTTTAGGTAGTTCAAGGCCGAAGGGGACACACAGGCCCACAGGTCAGTGATAATTTCTTTTTCTTGACTTCAGATGATAAACGACTCATGTCCAATCAAGGAGCTAGAATGAACATGGCAATATCTCCTCCCATCTTAACCTTTTGGTTTTTGATGACATTTGTTGTAGATAAATTGTTAGAAAATATTAGCTACAATTTCAAGAATTCAAAATGAAAACTGGGGTACTTTATTTAAAATTTTCAAAGAAATTATAAAACATTTAAACATGAAAATGATCAAAGACTCTATTTAGTCCAATGGTTAAACTTCATTTTGTTTGGCTTTTGAATATAAGCTCTAAGTAACCTTTCTTACATATGTATTCCGTGATCCTCTCCAACTTACAATTTGTGTGAAAACCCCATATAAACCCGAAGAACACTGTGGAAGTTGTCTATAACTGGATACAAATGGAGAGCTGTGTCACATCCCTTTTGTGCATCCTGGTGGTATATCCTACACCATGCTTCATGAATGCACAGTCTTTAAGAAAGAGCAGCTGCGGCTTAGATATTTGTAGAACACACTCTCAGATTAAAAGCATGATGAGGGTTAGTGATAAACCCACTCTGGGACACACGGTCACACCAGAGTGAAGCTCCATGATATTGAGGATAAAAGAAACCTTCAGATTTTTTGCAAAGACTTTTCATTGCCACTGAAAAAGAAGTTTCTAATCTTGTACGTGAAGAGATAGCATTAATAAATTAATAGGTTGATTCTACTCCATACAGGGAAATCCAGGCATCCCAGGCCCAGATGGACTTGAAGGTTCACCAGGACTTAAGGGCCCTCAGGTATACATAGAGAACACATGGGTGTATGAGCAAATGGAGAATCTGTAGACCGGTTAGAACCTTCATGTGGCCCTGCAGAACTACAGAGGCTTGAAAGTGTGTTCAGATTAATAAAACAAATAAGCAACATGGAGTCTTGACTTGCACAGAACAGTTGTCTCTTTTATCAGTTCTGTCCTTGTCAAGAGGTGGAAAGAGATGAGCATGCTGGGCAGCCAGCCCCGTGGGGTTAGGATTGTTAGGATAATCCAGGAGTCCTTGAGCCAAGGAAAATGTTGAGCCTTGAATTTAGGGATTGTGGTCAATTTAACACAGTAATAGTTCAGTGTTGTATCTCTGCATGTCCATGGTGTTGAAACATTGGCTCAACTCAAGGAAAAATTTGTTCTAAGTGCAGCTGGAGGCTTCAGCAGGGTGATCTATAGTGTGGCCCCCTGCCTGTCCTTTCCAGCTCACTTCTCTGGGGAGCTGCCTCCAGCACTTTTTCCTTTACAAGGAGCAAGCCGTAGTTGGCGCTTTGCCCTGGTCATGTGAGCAGGGAGGCACGTGGACCAGAGAGGGCAAAGCATAGCCTGGATCAACAGAGAGACAGGAAGGGAGCACATGCTGAGAAGGAGGAAAGAAGCTGGGCTGGGATGTAACTCAGTGGTAGAAAGCATATAGCATACGTAGCATGTACGGGCCCCGGGTTAAGTCTCCAGCATGGAGGGAAAGGGATGGGGTGGGAGAGAGGGAGGGGGGGGGAAGAGGTAGAAATCAGACCGAAAAATAGTATTTTTCCTCTCTAAACTTGGTTTTGAATGTATGAAAAAACAGGCGCACTGTTTGGCTTAGGCAGGACAGTCATTGGTGCTATTTTTCAAGGTTTTAAAGCAAGTACTTAAAAATAAAGGCATTATATATTGGCAGTTTGTGAACGGAAGTTGGAGAAAATACATCAAAACATCAGAGAGACACTTTGTGACATGTTGCCAAGATTTCAGCATGGTAAACAGCCTTCCCGTCAGACCGTTCCCTCTCTCCGGCTTGATTGCTTTTATTTGTCATTACGTGCCAGATGAGGAAGGTTCAATTTTCTTACTTTAGAGTGAGAAATCTTTGCCGTTGGGATCGTCAGAAAGCATCTCAATAAATTGACTGCCTTTATCTCATGCTGTGCAAATCACAACGAGCATTTGTTCTCTCAGTTTATGGACCTTTTTTTATTTACAGCACAATTTAAAATGGAGCAAAATACCAAATACAGCACATGAAGAAAGTTTCTCTGCAACCTATGGAAGCCATAGTACATAGACAATAGAATATTCCAGAAGCAGAAATACCTAAATTTCATCTTGCTATGGAATGTATCTTCTTTATGGCCCATCTTGGTTGTGGTTATTGAATATTAAATGGATTTAAAGGTTCTAGTTTCAGACTTACATGATTAAGAAAAACATTTTTTCACATAAAAAGCATATGGCTTCTGAGTATGAAGACTGAGGACAGTTACAAGTGCTGAAAAATCTCAGCTTTAGGGTGTTTCCTCCAGGCCCCACTCCCTTTGGCTCTATGGGCTCAACCACCTCAATTTCAGACTGTCCTGTGGTGTTCCTACGAAGATGAAGAAGAACCCTGAGACCTACACAGTAGCCACAGCATAATTTGTCTCCCTGACCAGTTTCTATGTTACCTTGATTTAGCATTTGATTTTTAATGTGCAAGTTTAATGTTGAAGCGTTCTCACTAAAAGGGAAACTAACACTTTGGTTCCGTGTGTTCAGGGCCCAAGAGGAGAGCCTGGTGAGAAAGGCGAAAAGGGAGTTCTGGGAAGGAAAGGCCCTCAGGTGCGTAAGGAGAAAGCAACCGCGTCTGGCCTTGACCTTGGCTTTAAGGGGGATGCTTTAGTGGTTTTGTCTCTAAAGGTGAATCACACACAGCCTGCACACTAAGTGTATGAAGTGTGGCTTGAGTGTGAGAAGAGGCAGCTGCACCATCCGCTGGTCCCTTGCCATACAGACTACAGAAGAGGCAGAGGATCCTCTCGAGAGACCTCCTGCCTCTGCTCCTCAGTCTTAACAATTTCTCCTCTGTGCTATGTTGACACATCACATCACATCACTTCCTCCTCACAAGCCACTTAGAGTTGCCTGCTTCACCTCTTGGAGGAGCTAGAGAGATGGCTTAGTGGTTAAGAGTACTTGCTAATTCTCTTCCCAAGGACTCACGTTTACAACCTCCTGTAACTCCAGCTTTTGGGGATCCAAAACCCTCAATTTTTTTTTAAATTAAAGTCTCCTGGAGAGACCAAACCATTTTATCACCTGGAACCCTACTCTGACTCTGAGAATCTCTGCAAGTGAAGACATGGTATTGATAATTCTAAGTTCTCCTCAGATAACACCAGGGTTGGAAATGACTACCCAATAACCACACTTCTCCTATTTCAAAGTGCTCTAAAAATCTCTAGGAGAGTGTGTTAGGATGCAGGTCCTAAGGGGGCCTAGATCAAGGCTTGGGATTCTGCATGTTCAATGAGTCCCCAGTTGGTGCTGATGCTGCGGGTCTGGACCACACGTTGAGTACAAGGCCCTGTGTGGTCTTCTCTGTCTGTAGCTGATGTAGTATATATGTATATATTGGTCTCTTTTTACAGGTTGTAAGCTCCATCCATGTTAGCGTCTTGCTTATGCTGAATCCCCAGAGCCTGGGTCCATAGGACCTGGCCCAGCAGAGCTCAGTACATTTGTGTAATGAATGAAGCAGTAAATGAATGAACGAGACCTGGTTGGGACTTTCACCCTCCACTGTTAGCAGTATCAAGGGAATGCATTGCTTTGCATCCATTAGTCAAGCTGGGCAGGGGCCCAGCATTTAAGTGGCTGTGCTCATCATGAGAATATTTAAGAGGCTGTTGGCATAAAGTTGTATGCCATGACATACTGTTTTAAAGTACATTCATGACTGCTCGTGATGATGTTTATTCTTGGTTTTGATAAAAGTGCTCTTTCCAAATGCATGAAAATTTCATAATTTCATAGCAGAATTAAACTAGTGGTAAAAACTCTTCTGTATTCACATCTTTGAATCATTAAAAGCCGGCTGGCACCACAATGGAGATTTTTCTTTTAAAAAAATTAGTAAGTACAAAGAAAGATGAATATCAGGTCATTACCTCATCTGTTGATATCAAATATTGATGTGGATATGTAGATGAGTTGAAATCCAAAGTCCTTGGTCTTTCTTTTGCTCTAGGATCCAAAATGGTATCCAAGACTGTTAGTGGAGTAATTCTTCCATGTTCCGCGCAGGACACCTTCGTTCATGGGACCCTTTAATCTCGCTTTGGCAAGATGTGGCACAGTCATAAATCATCCAGCCTTTGGCATTGCCAGTTAGTCAAAGGCACCCTGTCTCTCTGACTCCACTTCCCTTTGTCTGGCTGGAAAACCTGCCTTTCTTCTTCTGCATGGTTTTTATGAAATTTCCATGCTTGTTGGCTGGTTAAAAGGCAGTTTTAAAGACAAGTGGAATTTTCTGTGTTTGGGACATGATGAATGGGATGTCTAGATTGCTGTTTCCAGAGGAAATCCACGGAGACAAACACGGCCAGACGCACAGGAGAGTGCTGCTCTTTGTTGGCTCTCCAGACCCATTGCCATAGGTCTCGTATTCTTTTATGGCACACCGGGAGCCCTCCGGTAGAACAGTGTTTTCTAACAGCAGGCTTGAAAGCTTTCCTTGGGATTCATATCTTGAAAGGGCATGCGATTTGTATTGATGGCATACCAGAGGCTTATTAAGTTACGCAGTACTCGGTGTTCTGCATAAATGGAATGTGCTAATCCAGCCAGTATGTGTCTGCGATAAAAAGAAAAAAGCTGAAGTACTATGCCTAGGAAGGTATTTTTGAAAGGAACGACAGATTCCTTTGTGCCGCCTTTTGTCCCATCTTTTATTGCTCTTAAGTCCCTTCTCTAAAATCTCCAAATGCTAGGAAATAAAGTGGAAAACTAGGGCCAAAATACTAATTTTACTTGGGGATGTAACTGTTCTTTGAATATGTGTTGTTAGTTAAATAACACTAGTAGCATGCACACCAACCAGGTTAGAATTAGCCAAGAACTGACATTCTTCTCTGTAGAACCAGCACTCAAGAGGGGGAGGCAGGGTGAACCCGCCAGGCTCTCTACTGGATAGTTTCACATTCGTGGTCATTCCAATGGCCTTGGTTAAACTCAGTGGGTCACAAAACCAAAAGGGAATGAGGAAAGGGGGTTTGTAGGAAAGAGGAGTTGACAGGGGCTGGGAGGGGGAAAGAGGGTTGGGGATGATGAGAATAATCAGACTACATTATGCTCATGTATGAAGTTGTCAAGGACCAACATATGCAAATCAATGCTAATTTTCTAAAAGAAGTAGAGGTGGAAGGATTAGGAGTTCAAGCCTTAGTTACTTAAAACTATGCTTCAAAAAACTGACAGGGTGGGGAGGAAAGGGGAGAGGAGAGTCATGGGAGGAGGGTGGACTGTTCCATGAAATGTGGAGAATATGGAGGATTTCTGTTGTCTTCACAGACGGTGGCATAGTAGTCCTAGACATTGAATCTGGAGCCAGGCTGCCTGGGCCTGGTTCCAGGCTTATACCTTTATATCTTATCTGTGTGACCTTGGACAATTTACTTAACAATGGACGTATCTCCTACAAAAGAACAGTCATAGCAGCTACCTCATTAGATGTTGTGAAAATTAAATAGTTTGATAGATGTAAATGCTTGCAACCATTACTTGCATGGTGAGGGCTGTATGAGTATTTTTATTTCTGCAATATTGTGTCTATATTGCCTAATTGAACAGATACCTTTTTTTTACTTTTATTTGTTTGTGTCAGAGTACACACATATGTACACACCACAGTCTATGTGTAAACGTCAGAGAGCCAGCTGGAGGAACTGGTTCTCTGCTACCATGTGCATTCCAGGAATTGAACTTGGGTCCCCAGGCTTGGTGGCAAGCACCATTACCCACCAAATCACCTCCCCAACCTGAAAAGAGGCAGCCTGTGGCACAAAATGTGGTTCATATTTTGAGGGAAACCCTGCTAGACACAGAACAATATGTAATCCATGTTGTAATTGTTGGGTTTCACCATCCTGCAAGATCTAGGTTGGATGGTCCATGGACTCACCCCTTTTACTAATTGGACAAGTATTTACAGTAAGTGCTTCCTAGTGGCAGGTCCTGTTCTAGGACACAAGGATGACACTTCTGTTTTCTAGCACTTTCTAAAAACCATTTCAGAATCTTTATCCTGTGCCCCCTGAACACACTTTTGTTACAATGCTAGTCAATTTTAGTAAAACTTTTTGATCTTTCTAATGTACATCCCATAGTTTGCAAATGAAGATAAACACACACACACACACACACACACACACACACACACACACACAAAACCTAGCCCTTGCCTGTTGTAGAAAGCATTCTTTGAAGGCCAATGTCCTTTGGAAAGCTTTCTTGAAATGTTAGACACTGCAGCAACATCTGTTCATTGAGCAACACAGTGGGAACATAGACTCTGTTTGGACACAGAGACTCACAAGGAAGTGTAATCATTTAGGCCACATCTGGACAGGGTTACTTTATTAATTTTTTTTATTTACTAGTCTTTATTTGACAGCCGCAATATTTTTTCCAGAGCGGGATCAGCTCAGCTCATAACTCCTCTCCCATCTGTACTTCATGTTCCATAAGACATGTAAAAGTGTTGAGGGAAAACTGCGCTTTGTCTCATTGTATCTGCCATCCTTGTTTCGTTCCAGGGGCCTCCAGGACCCGGAGGACAAGCGGGGAATCAGGGCCATTTGGGAAGCCAAGGAAATAAAGTAGGTCACATTCTTTAATACAACCCCTCCAATGGTCGAGTTTGTGCTACCCGAGAGAGCTGTGGCTGGCTGGATGAGCCAGAGCCCTTTCAACACAAAGGAAAACACATCTTGTTGCCCCTAAGCTCTGGCTTGATTCTTGGAGAGCCAGAAATCTCTAAGGAACTGGGTGTGGACCGAGATGAAGTCAGGGACTCCAGCTCAGCATAATTGCATGAGGGGCTACACCCCATCCAACTGACAGATCTCGGGAGGAAGGCAGCTCTGGCCAGGCCTTCCCTCCCTCTCCATCCTCTCTGCACCATCCCATCCTTCCTACCTCTCTTGTTCTCTCCTTCTCATGTGAACCTTTGCTAAGGACCTTTTAAAGCTCAGGCTTCTGTTGTCCTGGGAAGCCGAGTACAGGAAAGCAGGGTCTTTGCTTCACCAGTGTGTCTCTAATGCTTAAAACAGCGCCTGGCCTGGACCAAGAACTTAGTATTTATGAATGAATGCAATTCTAGGAGCTATGATACGTGGAGCATGAAATCAGGCCCAGAGAATTTAGAATATCTTGAAGACAGCAATCTATGGCATAAAGAAGATAGAGAGTAAGAGGCTGAAATTGAGATTTGAGTAAAGTAGTTAGGAGTATTTCCGTGCTGGAAAAGGAGACATCAAAGAAGATCCAAGCTCTGAGAGGCCTTTAGAAGATAAACACTTTGAAGAAGCAGAGAGGGGGAATGGGGGGAGGAGGGAGGAACAGGCAGGAAGACATGGGGCTTAGAGCATCCTAGAAGAAATTATTTGAAGAATAATTATTTGCGTGAGAAATTATGTAGGCACATAAAGAGCAATGTAGTGTGTGGTTGAATCTTCAGCCACTGGTACAGCATTGTCTACCTGCTCTGAAGGGGTTGTGTAGACACAGCCAGACCCTTGGGAGATACGAAGTGGACATCCTAGTGTAGACTGTTCTGGTTTTATTTTTTGAAGGCTGAGAGCTTAGAAATAAGGAGACTAGTCGGTCCCTCTCATTGCCTCCAAGACCAGCAGTGACTGGGGCATTTAACAGGAAGAAAACTAAATGTGTGATGGTTCCACACAGCTCTTCTCGAGATAGCTGGGGCAGAGGAAAAGGGCGAGATGATCCAGGGATTCCGGCATAACTGGTGATCCCATCACACCTGCAGAAGGTTGTGAGGAAGGGCGAGTGGGAGGATGGAGGGACTCTTGGGCTCTGAGGCTGGAGGCAAGAGCTAGGCCTGCTTGGAGATGTGGGCTTCCGCATCATACAGATGAAAAGAACTTTTAATGGTGCCTGTTTAGAAGAAGCATAAAGGACACACAAGACAAGGTTGGGGAAGGAAGGGAAAGGAAGGGAGACGATCAACCCGCACAGAAAAATTCAGGAAAGAGCCATCACATGTGGTGGCTGAGAGGCTCTGCAGATGAGGCCCCAGAGTGGCCCCTCGGACAGGAGAAAGGAAAGAGACCACTACCAGGCGATGAACACTGTGTCGGTGCTGACAGGGATGCAGAGCGGCCATCGGCGCGGACAGCAAATTCCTCCTTTAAAGGGGAGAAAAGGATGTCTCTGCTTGGGCCTGCCATTGTCTAGAAAAGATTGGAGTGTGTTTTCAGTGGCAGGGGAGACAGCAGGGTGTTAATGATTGGAGAAGGGGAAGGAGGGAAATGAAAGTGTGAGGCAGACCGGAGAAGCTTTTCATAGAGTGGAGGGATTTCCTGCTGGAGTGAATTTGAGGCATACACTTTGGCCTTTGTGTTGGAGAAGTGCCAGGGAGAGCCTGTGATAGAGGAGAGTAGGGAGCGATGTGAAGACAGTTCATTGGCTTGTGTAATAAGATACGAGGGTATCCAGGACAGGCACCTTCCAGAAGGAGGGGCTCTGGGGCGTGTGGTGTGTCAAGAATGGTCAGAAAGTGACAATTTGAAAGAGGAACCATACTGGCTTTGTGTCCTTGGGTATGCTGTAAGGGAAATGATGCCACAGAATAAAACTTCTCTTTGGATGAAGAAGTGTGTGTGTGTGTGTGTGTGTGTGTGTGTGTGTGTGTGTGTGTGTGTGTGTGTGTGTGTGTGTGTGTGTGTTTCAATGGTTGTGTGCTGTTAAGGTCATTCAAAAACAAAAGTCTGTTAAATCATCCCAGTCTGGAAGAATCTATGGAGACATCGCATTTGGGAAACTCTTGGGTACCTGGAACCAAGAACAAATAGGAAAAACCAAGAGACTAAAGAATGGGTTTGGGGAGTACAGTGAATCAGTATTGGTTGTTCATTGTGCGAGCATGAATGACTGTGGCTGATAGGTCAGCAATGGGGGAGGTAGAAGTGTGGGATGCTGGGGACTCTCTCTGTGTGCAACCGTTCTTTCTGTATATCTGAAACTATCCTAAATGTAATGTTTTCTTTAAAAGGGAGCTCATCTTCCTTCATAACCCCATGAGCATTTTCCCAGGTAGCTGAGGTTTCCCCAGATGCTACTGAGATTGGTTCATAAGCCACACTCCACTTGTCTTTGGCTGATCTACACTCGGGTCTCTAGGCTAATACATCTGCTGTCCTCATAGCTGAGTGATTTGCACAGGTCATTGTGAGAAACAATTTTTCTAGTTTTGTTTTTTTTTTTTTTAACAGTAGAGAAATTCCTTCCTGGATCAGGATGGGGACATTTTCATGGTACTGAGTGTCTAAGATGGTGAACTACCCTCAACAAGACATCAGACTTTCTGAGACATCGGTGGTAGATGGAGGCTAGCTCTTTTGCCAGCCATAGCCATTCCTTACCCGTCATTTGTACAGTACGCAAGCCTGAATACAAGCCCATTGCCATGACACATGAGACTTTAACGGTGCCCCGTACCATCCTTTCTGATTTGCCATCACACAAACCATCTAGTGGAAGTCGGCCGTGCTGATTCACAGCTGGAATCCTAGCACTGAAGGGCTGGGTAGGAGGACTGCCACAAATTCACAGTCAACCTGGGACTCAGAAGGAGATCCTGTCTCTAACAGAACAACTGACTTAGGACCTGTTCCCTTTTTCTATTGAACAGGGAGAGCCTGGAGACCTTGGGGGAAAGGGAGCTGCTGGCTTTCCAGGTCCTCGGGGCCTGCAGGTAGGCTGGTTTTCGCTACTTTAGACCAGGACCTTGGAACCTTTTACTTCAGTAGTGAACTAGTTACTTCCCTCCATGCTGGGACCAAATACTTGATAAGAAGTAACAGGAAAAGAAAGGTTTCTTTTGGTTAGAGTTCAAGAGGCCTCGATCCAGCATGGCTGGGAAGGCAAATAGGCAGTGACACATGACACATGACTTCTGCTGCCAGGAAGCAGAGAATGAGCGGGAAGTGGGCTGGGCTATAAAAACCTTAAGGTCTGCTCCTAATGGACGGCTTCCCCCAAGGCTCCACCCACAAAGATTCCACCACCCTCTTGAAAAGTACCACCAGCTGGGGACCAAGTGTTCAGACACATGGCCGATGGAGGACACAATTCACACCGCAGCAAAAAGATGTCTGAGCTGCATCCCTGAGGGATGCTCAGAAGAGCTTTAAAGACACGGTCTCAGTCTAGCCTTAGAGTGTTCTAGCAGTAACTGAGACAGGCATCACAGACATTTCTGATTGACCAGCTTTTCCAAGGCAGCCGGAGCCACAGACAAGATGCTCTTGGGATGAGATGGTAAAACAGACTAAGCTTTCTATGTAGCATCTTCCCGTGACCTCTTCTGACCTTTTGTTTGCAGGACCTCTTTATCTGAGACCATTCCATCCTTGCGCCATTGCCCAGGGCTTCTACAAGCATCGGACAGTAGCCAATGTGTGGGCAGTTTGCCGTGGCTTGTTTTGTTCAGTGAACTGAAAATGGATTTGAGCTGAAGTATTAATGTACAGAAGCTCTCCAAAGAGTTGGGTCATCATGCTGCGTACTTCTGAAAGTTTACAGGATGCCCAGCTTATTCTTTTGATGCTCACAACAACTACAGAGTAGCTGTAATTGTTAATTCTATTGTTCAGGAGCTTTAACACCATCATTAGTGTCCCTGTCACTCACCCAGCTAGAGGACCCTGCTTCCTAGTTGTCCCTGATGAACCCCCGAAATCTATCAGTCATGTCCTCCTGTAATAAGCCCTCCTCCATCTCTGGTCTGGATGTGCATGGTTGGTGGCTTTGCTTACAGGGTGACGACGGCAGCCCGGGATACGGCAGCATTGGTCGCAAAGGATCAAAGGTAAGTTACATCCCCTGAAGCTGGACCTGTTCTATGTGCTTTTGCTTGCTTGTTTGGCTTGCCATGGTTAAGAGAAAGAAGGCAATATATACTTAGTCTGGTCCAACTGAAAATCTATTTGATAGCTCACTTGTTGATATCCTGTGGGCAGTATGGTAGAGAATCATGCCAGGGTTCCAGGGGCAGGTGAAAATGGAGAATTAAAAATGAATCATCTGTGTTTCCCTGTGATGTTGTGGCTATGGGACATGGCCTGGCATGCTCCAGCTTGAACTGCCTTTAATCTTAGAGGTTCTGTGTAGAGCTTCACTCAGGAACCATTTCACATTTTGTCTTCCTATTGTTATGATTGCTTCAGTTATTAGTGAGAAATTTTGTAGCATTTTCTTAATGCATTTGTCCAAATGGTAAGTTAAAAATAAAAATGATTATATTGTTAATGGATATGTAAATGCCTGAAAATAAGTAAGTTGACTAAAGCCAGTCATTTTGATATGCTAATAATAACGACTTTAAAAATATGGTAAGTGGTTGGGAGGATGGTTCAGTAAGTGAAGCATTGCCTTGTAAGCATGAGTTCCTGAATTCGGTCCCTAGAACCCATGTAAACAGTGATATGGTAGTGGATACATATAATCCCAGTGGTTATGGGAGACAGAAACAGGTAGACCTCCAGAACTTGCTGGCCAGTTAGTCTGGCCTACTTGGTAAAGTTCAAGGCCAGTGGAGACCCTGTCTCAAAATAAAGGCCCAAGGCACCTGAAGACTACCACCCAAGGTTCTTCTCTGCCATTGTCTACATGCATGTACACACATGCACATGTACAGACCCCCACACACCCATGCTTATGCATGTGTACACATATAATCATCATGAAAAATACCCAATTATTATTACAAAATGCCAAGAAAATATAAACAAAACTTAGAGAGAGATCCATGATAAAGATCTGAGAGATAATGAAATCATTAGTAGAAGAGTAGTCTAAAATAGTAGAAAAAATCAGTGTATCACTAGTAGAGTCCCATGGGGATGATCCTAGATGGTATTGGGAGGAAAAACCACAACTGCTAAAAATTTTTGAAAATTAAAACTAAAAAAATGAGGAATTTTAATAATGTTCATTAGAACATAGAATAATTGAAAACATTAGTATTCCACAAAAAAGGAAATATTTAATAGCCTGTGACATTGAACATAGACTCTCTATAAAATTAATACATATGAAGTTTATTATAAAAATGTGTGTGAACATGGGGGACCACATGTGCACATATGTGAGTGTGGAGGCCAGATGTTAACAGGTGGTGGGGTGGGGCAGGGCTGAGCAGGACTGGGGGTGGGTCTTCCTCTATCCCGTCCTACCTTTATTTTTGAGACAGGGTCTCTCACTAAACATGGAATTCTCTGATGGGCTGGGCTGGCCATTGATCCCCTGGGATAATCTGCTTCTATCCACCGGTACTGGGGTGCCAGGGATCAGAGTCTTCTGCTTGCAGACTGAGCACCATATCCACTGAGCCATCTTCCCAGACCTCTGTTTACAATTGGTACATAGAAACTTGAAGTAAAGACTCACAATATACTTAGAAGAACACTTCTGCCAGTAGTGCCTAAAATGCATTTTTAAAAGCTGGAAGGAGCTAGAACAGGGATCTAGAACAGCTCCGGGTAGGAAGACTCAGGTGGTTTTTCTTCTTTTTGCCTTTTGAATTTTATATGCACCCTATATATAAGGATTTTTTTTTTACATCAAAAAAGCTTTACTTTTTTTTATAGATTAATGATAATTGGAAGTTGGGGAGTCGGGAAGAAGATCAGAGGTTGATTGATGCTCTCTGTATGTGTAAATTCAAGTCACTCCCTTACCACTGGTAATAATAGGTGTTCATCAAAAGCTTTAAAAATGCTAAAAAATAAAAAATTTAGGGGGTGAGGGATGGCTCTGTGGTAAGAGTGCTTTCCATGAAAACAAGAAGACCTAAGTTCAAATCCCTAGCACCCGTGGAAATGCTGACTGTGATTGTGATGCTTTTAATCCCAGTGTGGCGGGGGTGGGGTAGAGTTGGCTGAATCCTGGGAGCTTGCTGGCCAGCCTAGTTCCATGTTCAGTGAGGGACCCTGTCTCAAAACTAAGATGTTGAGAGTGACAGAGGAAGACACATGACATCCTCCTGGTCTCTACTGGCACACCCATGAGTGTGCATCCCTTCACACACACACGCATATATAAAAGAGAAGAGACTTTATTTTAGGTAACATAACATTCATTATTAGATGAGGGTAGGTATTGGTGAAATTATTAAGGCCACTCCGAGTAGTTAAAAGGGAGGTTTATTTTGTGGGGTAACTTACAAGTGAAGGGATAGGTTACAGGGTCTGGGAAAGGTGTAGAACAGTCCGGCAATGTTCTCTGGAGCTGGTCTTCAGAGTCCAGGGTCCAGGAACCAAGAGAGCTCCCTCCTCCGGATCTTGGGTCTTCAGCGTCCTCTCTCGGCTCTGCCTTGTAGGCGTGACAGTTACCAAAGCCTCAAAGGGGGTGGTATTTCCAGGTCAAAGCTGGAATGGCTACCCACTACAGGTAGGAAAGCTCTTCAGTGAGTCTGGCCAAAGGAAGGTAAGATGAATGGTCAGGTCTGGATTCTGCTGACTTCCTAAACCTTTCTATTGAAACCCACTTGAGAAAGGTCACTTGTCACTCAGAGACACATGGCCAAGTGACCCTCTCTTCTTTAACATACACTAAGATACGCTGTAATTCTCCAGATCACTTTCTCCTCAAATATTTCTGCCTGTCCTCTTAGATTGCCATCTTGCTTATGTAACCCACAAGTAACCGAATTTAGAAACTGGAATGTGTTTCTCCGATAGTGATACCTAATTTCCAGTGGGCTCAGCCCTTCCTTGATGCACAGACATATAAACAAAGGAGGTGGTAGAATTACAGTCAATATAAATCTACGTGAGCCGAGTGTGTATGTATTGATTTACTCTGTTGTTGACTGCAGGGACAAGAAGGATTCCCTGGAGAAAGTGGACCAAAGGTACGCGCACTTCACAGTCCAGAGCTGGGGACTCTATCTTAGGACAGTTGATGAGAAATAAATATTCCACCGCAGGGTGGGGTGTCCTAGGGAAGAGTTCGGTCACTCCTATCAAGTTTAATATGATCTGTTTGTTTATGAATACAAGAACTTTAAAAATATTCCACTTTAAGTTTTTTAAATTGTAAAGGGAGAAAGATAATCATTTTGAACATTTTCTCCTCAAATATTCTCCTTCCCTATTTTCTTCATTGCTTAAGCAGTGGTTCTCAGTCTTCCTAGAGCTGTGACTCTTTAATCAGTTCCTCATGCTGTAGTGACCCCAAGCACAAAATTATTTTCATTTCATACTTCCTAACATGGATTATAAATATCTGTGGTTTCTAATGGTCTTAGGCCATCCCTGTGAAAGGGTCGTTCAGTCCCCCAAAGGGGTCGCCATGCACAGGTTGAGAACCGCTGCCTTAAAGGGAAGTAAAATGTAGAGAAATAAAGCAGATGCTGAGATGTTGCCTGGCTTGAGTTCTCCCGGTGTGTTTGTAGAAACCGCTGTCACGTGACTAGTCAGCAATGATAACCTCCACCTCCGTGCTTTCATTCCCCTGGAAAATTTTACTGAACTCCGTAAATGTCAGGCCCTGTGGCAAGATCGGAAGATCAAACAAAAGGAGCGCTTAGTTCTCCAAGGAGCCTGAGTTCTGGTCTGGAAGACTGACCCATGGGCCAGTGATGGCATGGTGTGCTATGGAGAGAGCAACACAAGGCAAAATGTGCATGACTTGACATCTGAGTCAGTTTACAAACATAGATATGCCTCTGTGACCTCTGTATTTGATTTCAATAGTAATTCTTCTTTTAATTTTAATATATTTATTTAGGGTGAAACTGGGGATCCTGGGGATCCAGGAGAGGCTGGCCCCAAGGGAGCCAGAGGCAAAACGGTAAGCTATCCAGTGGATAACGTCAGCTGCTATGTGCGGATATGTCTAGGCAGAGAAAGAGAGAGATTGATGATGTTCATATGCATGATGAGTGTGTGTATGCATGCATACCAGATGCATGTTCATGTACTGTGTGCATATAGAAACCAGATATCAATGTTAGGCGTCTTTTTCAATCACTCGCCATCTTTTTCTTTTAATATTTAAAAAAAAAAAAAAAACATTGAAAGGCTGTGAGTGTTTGCTTGCATGCATCTAAGCATACTCATGCATGCCTGTTGCCCACAGAGACCAGTGGGCATTAGATCGCCTGGAACTAGAATTACACGTGGTTATGAGCTGCCACGTGGGTGCTCAGGAATCAAATCCAGATCTTAAGCAAGAACAACAAGTGCTGTTCACTGCTGAGTCATCTCTCCAGCCCTTCCATTCTATGGTTCAAGTCAGGGCCTCTCACTGAAACTTATACTTATTAATTCAGCTAGACTGACTGGCCAGCAAGCCGGGGTAGCCTGCCTCTGCCTCCTGGTTCTGGTGTTATAGGTACGGGGTAGCCTGCCTCTGCCTCCTGGTTCTGGTGTTATAGGTACGCACCACGGTACGTAGCTTTTATACGGGTATTGGAATTTAAGTCAGGTCCTCATCAGCTGAGCCATCTCTCCAGCCCTCAACTCCAGCTCCTTTGGCAGAGCCTCTTCCATGTTAATGGTCATTAGAATTGTTACTTAGTCTTAAATACAAAAGATTTAGAAAATGTGTGCATGAAAAATAGACCTCACACTCATCTTCCAATGCCACCAAGAAGGCAATGAACTGTTTTATCAACCAAGTTTACCCATTCTGTGGCCAGTGTATCATTCTTAACCATGGAAATAGGATGTTTTAAAGGGATTTTTGTGATCCAAAGCAGGTTCTTGTATGATCAGTTTAATCCAGCCTTCCTAGCAGACTTGGTGAACACTAATATCCATTAACATCTTGCCTTTATTATCAAAGCTTTTGTTGAACTACTTTTAATAAGGTCCTCTCCTCGCTTACCAGGTACTTCCTGTGTTTTGTGGGATTTCTGGGTGTCAAACTGAATGTCTTCCTAAGTTGATGGGAGAGTTGAGTATTGCCTAACGCTTTGTGTCGGTTGAACACAACTCTCCACCATGTGTCACAGGAGCCAGCCTCAGGTTACAGGTGGTTAGAAATGGAGGTGGTAGCAGTGCCTTTTATCAGTATTAGGAAGACATAGACAGAGGGATCTCAAGTTCAAGGCTATCCTGGGCTACATAGTGAGCCCACGACTCCAGAGAATGGAAGAGGGGAATAGAAAAAGGATGGAACACTTGCATTTATTGACTTTAGATTTGCTTAATTGAGATTTTATTGTGATAAGGCACTCTTAGGTCAACTGTTATTGCAACTTCTTTTATTGTTTTGTTACAAAATAAAACTCAGGAGTTAAATGTTAGGGAATAAACCTGAGAGATCATGGAATGACAAAGAAATAGTCACCTGTTCTCTTCTCTACCTTCCCTATTGAAGAGGCCCCCCACATCTCCCTCACCCCTCCTTATTCCTTCTGTGTGTCCCTCTAGCTTCCTCTGAGTCAGCCAGAAAACTCTATGGTCCACTCCAGCCACCTGAATGTGAACTCCGCCCTCTGAACCAAGGTCTGACTCCATTGGCTGTCTCGGAGCAGCAACACAAACAGATCTCCCACAGCACACTGTCTCTCAGAGTCTTGGCCTCTTTTCTTTCTGAACAGCCTTGATTGGAAAAAACCTGTCTATGACCCTGTCCATGACAAGGTCTTAGAAAAACCCTGATACAAAAACACACACTTGAGAGTTTCCCACGTTGTCTCCACAGTGAATTTTACTGTGATCTAGTTTTTCTCTACATGCTCTAAGAGGAACTTTATGTATAGGGACCATGTTTGGAGGTTTTAAGGCTTCAAAACAAGGAATGTCCTCTTCCCCTGCTGCTCCCCAGGGGACGGCGGTGGCTGCTTCCAGCTGTAATTGTCTTCCTCGTATGTGTTTTCGGATTGCATGTCTGCCCTCAGCAATGATGAAGATGAATATAATTAGGAAAATAATTGGAAAAGACTTTCAAATTAATCCAAATGTCATCTGCATTGAAACGTCTCTGGATCATTTCCCTTGCCTTATTAAGGGAGTGGTGTAGCCTTGAACACCAGCAGCATGCTAACAAGTTCAGCTGTTTGTTGGGGCCCTCCCTATCTCTGGGTTTCAGTGCACTTAACTGATGGGAGACACGCACGCAGGCTTGGTGTCTGGGCCTCTGGAGAGGCTTTCTGTCTTTGTTCTCCGTGTTGGACTGCTGTAACTTCCTAGTTTCTCCCGCCCCAACTGCTTCCTCCCCCTCCCCTTGACATGAGTAATATTTGGATTTGAAATTGGAGTTTAAACATTGAAAATGTCCAGGGTTTCTCCTGGAAGAGCAAATGTTTTCTCTGGAAAGATTTAGCCTTCAATTATGAATGTTTTTTTCAGGTCTCTTGGAGTTACTCTGTTCTTAGCTTGAGTTCACTGAATCTTTACCTTGACGTTTTTTCTTTTTTAAAAAAAAAAAAAATCTATGAGCCTGTTTCAGCTGTGCATATGTGTATGTTTGTATGTGTACTGAAAACAAAAACAAAAGAAAAAAAAATCTTCAGACAGGTTTCAAGCAGGGCTCTTGGGCCTGGGCTCTATTGCCATCTGAGGCTGGATAGCCTTCACTGGGGAGGCTGCCCCTGGGCGGTGTGGGCCATTCAACTGTATCCCTGGAGCCTTCCACTGGACTCCAACTACCACCCTCCTTCCCTAATTAGAGCAACCAGCATGTCTCCAGAAACCGTCATCCTGTGAGGCGGCAAAACCTCTCCTGTTAGACACTTCTGCTTAAAGAGACAGACGGCATCTTAAGTTTCCTTACTTTAAAAGGGCTTTTATCCGTCATCTTAAAAATGAATTTAAAGAGAGGCGACCCCAGACTGTGACCATGACTCACTGGTAGAGCGCTTGCCTGATGTACCCAAGGCCCTCACCTCACCCCCACCCAGCACAAGAGAAAATGGCAGTCTCCACCTCCTCCTATTTCCTTGTCTCCAAAAAACGGCTTTCATCTCAAGTGATTGTTTTGGAATTGGCAGTCTGTTTGCATTCCTGCTTTTTGATGTTTGAATTTTGAGTGATATGAACTTATTTCCCACTCTAAAGTTGGGGGTTTCCCTCTTTTAACCTGATCTGCATGCAGAAGACGTTTGCATACGCAGCAGGCATTTCCTGAGCAGCCTGACCTGGTTTCCCTGCTGCCTGGTGTCAGCTGCCACTCCTCAGCCGCCCTGCACCTGGCTCTGAGATCCCCTCCACTCCACCCCTGTCAGCTCTCTCCCTCTCCTTCCCACACCCTCCTGGATTTCCCATCACGGAACACTCGGCCCGGGAACCTTGCATTCACCACTTGTCTTACCACTGTAGAGAATGAAGGTTTATTTTAGCTCCCAGTGTCAGAGGATTCAGTCCGTGGTCATTTGGCTCATGTTTGGGGGCTCATGGGAGGAATACCACAATGGTGGGGAACAGAGGAAAATGGAGCCGGCTGGAGACCCAGTTGAAGCTTTAAGGCGTATCTTTGCATGACTTGCTTCCTCCGGCTAAGCTCCACTTCATAAAGCTTCCAAAGCCTCCCCAAATAGGGCCAGCATCTGGACACCAAGAGTTCCAAACATGGGTCGGGTGAGAGGTCATTTCATGTGCAAACCCTGACAAGCTGCTAAGAGGACATGACTGACAGGAACATTTGATGATACAACCAGCATCTGAAAAGGACTTTTATTACCTCCAGATGTGTCGATATTTTGGCTAGTGTACAGCTCTGGGCTGGAATTTCTTCCTTGGAATTTTGAAGGCAGTTATGTTTTCTGTTATTTCTGGCTTCTCTTGTTCTTTGGGAAGTCCAAGGGCATTCAAATTCCTGTATGCCAGTTGTTTTCTCTCTGGATCCCCACTGGATCACCTCTCAGTCACCAGCGTTTTAATCTGCCATAGATTTTGTGATCTGGCACATGGTCCATTGTTATCCATTTTCCTGAACATTAAGAGGCCCCTTGACCCTCGAAATGTGTGTCCTTCAGTTCTAGGAAATGCTTATTATTTTGTTGATTTGTGTCCCCTGCTTCTAGTGTTCTCTATTCTGTATTTTTGAGGTTCCTATCACTCAGTGTAATAATATAGTCCATTAGTTTACTTTCTGTTGTATTTTATTTAACATCTCCTTGATGTTTTTCTCTCCTTTCTGAGAAGGTTTCTTGGTTTTATTTTTAATATACATCCTATACTTTACCTTTGTTGGTAAAAATATGACTGTTCCTTTTCCATAGTATACTATTCTTGTTTCATGATTGAAGCATTTTTTTTTCCTCATTGCTCTGAGAATATAAATGAGGGCTTTTAGGTTCTCTTTGTTCAACAGTCTGCCTTCTACAGTTTTTTCTTCTGTTTTGACTTTTATCTCTCCTATATCTCAAGAATGAGCTGTGTATTCACACTGAGAATCGAGTACAAAAGTTCTGATTGGGAAGCTGGAGGACATGATTGGAGTTTGTCAGATACAAATTCGCTGGACAGTGATCTGATGGAACTCTGTGCTTAACAAACGTCTTCTACCCATTTCTGGAGAGTACAGCTCTGCATGCCAGTTTTCTAGAAGACATAAGGACAGTGAGAGCTGGAGGCTCTCACTCAGTGTGCATATTTTCATTTGGTTTCCGGGTTCAGTGTGGTAACATCGGTCCTCAGCTCTGCTGAGAGTCCCATCTCTGTTTTATTTTTGTTTTTCTTTTGCTGGTGGAGAAAAGTGTATCCAACTACCTGCCGAAAACGGGGAGTGGGGAATTCTTCTAGTGATTTCCCACTAACCTCTTTATTTGGCCTCTTCACCTCTGCTTCTGAGGCACCTGGCCTCCAAAGCCTGGGTGTGGTGATATATTGTTTGTATTCTGAGAACTAAAACTTACCTGAAGATCAGAGGACAGAGCCAGCCACAGAGTTAGCCACAGGGGTCAGGCAGTAGTGGCACACACCTTTAATCCTAACATTCGAGAGGCAGAGGCAGAGATCTGTCTGGATTTCTGTGAGTTCAAGGCCACACTGGTCTGGCTCTGTGTTTTTATTATAAGACCAATTAAGATTTGTGCAACACCTGGGCTTTCTGGGAATGTGTGATACCAAACACGCTGGTTCTCCATTTCCCTGCTGCTGGCTCAAGATTCAAATTCCTCAGATCTGCCAAGCCATCTCACACAACACTTAGCTGTTTTCCAGGCTCCAAAACACCAAGACTTCCTCTTTTTCCTGTAGTATTCATTTTTACTCTAAAATCTATTGTTAAAATATTAGAAATGGGCAAAAGTATTCAATCTGCCTCCTTTCTCTTGAAGATAAACATAACTCTTAAATAAAATAGGTCATTCCTTTTTTTTTTCAATACTGTCAATATCATTTGGACCCTGGGGGACAGTAATGATTCTTTACTTCTCCACAGGCCATGCTTTTATAAATTAGTTTTTACATAACTTCACTTATTACTGTAAAAGATATAAATCCTGTAGCATTAAAAATTGTGTGTGCACGCATGTGTGTCTATCGATGGGTATATGCAGATGAATGCAGGTGCATGCAGAGGTCAGAAGAGCATTGGATCCCCTGGAGCTGGAATTACAGGTTTGTGACTCTCTTGACATGGGTGCTGGGAACCAAATGTGGAACCTTTGGAGACCCAGGAGGTGATTTTAACCACTGAGAGATTTCTATAGCCTCTTCTCCAGTGGCATTTTGAATGAAGAAAACAATATTGTTTCTTAAACAAAATCTAAATGCTAGCCTTTTCTGGGACAAACTGTATTGTTAAATGTGCATAGAAAAATTTCCTAACATACAGTAAACAAGGCAACAGTTGTTTCTGTCATTACTTTTGCTGTTATGTTCTTTTCGTTACGGACATTTCCAGCCAACTGTTAAATGTTTTGTTGTTGCTATTCTTGTGTGGTTGGTTTTGTTTCTCCCCACCATGGATTTTGTGACTTAGCATGTGATCACAATTGTGTGTGTGTGTATGTGTGTGTGTGTGTGTGTGTGTGTGTGTGTGTGTGTTTCAATTTAGTTACCTTCATGTTCTTAAGAAAATCACTTTCCCTTGATTCAACAATCCTAGTCTTAGTAATGTTCACTAATAATCAGAATTGTGTATATAACTTCAAAATAGCATTGCTTGTTAACAGCATCCAACATAAATGACAACAGCAAGGAACCAACTAAATAAACCATGGCATCTCCACATGGGAAAATACCATGAAGCCATTAAAAGTAATTTTGTGTATAAGAATATTTAGTAACAGAAATATGTATGTATATATGTATGTATGAATGTATGTATATATATATGTGTGTAAATTTAAAAGGTAACAGAGAACCAGGCATGATAGTACACATCTGTCATCCCAGTGTTTGGGAGACAGAGGCAGGAGGATGGTGAATTGGAGGCCAGTCAGAGCTATACAGGAAGACCTTATATCAAAGAAACAAAACCAAAATAGAGGCATCAGGAAGAAGTATGATACAAATCAGTTTTTAAAAATACATCTTAATACCAACAGAACAAGAAAAGTAGCAAAGTATTCATAAGTAACATTTGAAGAACAAATTGTTGCTGGTGACCCCCTTTTGAGTATTTTAGAAATCTATCAATTTTCTAAATTGATGAAATTTAGAAATTTTCTAAGATGTAGATGGATGTTTTTGCTTTCAGGAGTTCAACTTTTGAAATAGTGTCAGTATTTTAAGTTTGAATTTAAACCATTCACATGATGTATAAAATATGATTACAAAGTGAATTAATTCTGCTTTGAGGTATCTGCTGGGCTTCCAGGAGAGCCAGGATCCTCTGGGGAGCCAGGACCCCCTGGACGGAAGGTGAGAGGAAATATCCCCTGTGAGCTCTTTGCACTTTAGAGGTCAGGGCATGGGCACGCCCCTCTCCACGCATACATACCTTCTTCTCTGCTGCTTGGCCACAGTGTCCACTATCCCATGCGTTCTAGCAAAGGAGGAAAGTTTGGGGCCAATTAAAGATGTCTCTTGGGAGGGAGGAAATGGAGAAAGTGAAAAATCAGACCAAAATGAGGTTTCTCTTTCAAAATATATTTTTTTTACATTTATAGATTTATATATTTGGGGGTGGGACACATGCCATGGCATATTTGTGGAGGTCAGAGAACAACTTTGGGAATCAGTTCTCTCCTTGCACCTGTGGGTCCTGGTGAATGAACTCAGGTCATCAAGCTTGGCTGCAGGTATCTTTACCCACTGAGCCCTCTCAGCAGCCTGAGATTTCATATTCTTATCAGTGAGTATGGTTATCGGTCCAGTCGCTGTCTCCATCCTACGTTAGCAAGTGATCAATGAATGAAGTGGGTGTGTGCATTTGGAAGGATGAGCAGTGAGTGTGATTAAAGTTGCGCTCCTGTGGAACACATCTGGGAGATTGGGTGGGGCACCATTGCATTTTTTCATTTGTTGTTTCTGTTTGAGAGAAGCCAGACTCTCCCTGTTCCGGGATGGGATTGAAATAAGAAGTTAAGCCAGTTTTATTCTTTCCACCCTCCACCCAGACGTGCACATGGGGAAGATGCTGAGATTAGCTTTTCAGGTGTTTGAGGCTAGCCCCTCTGTGCATCAGCCATGGATAGGAATGGTCTAGGCTCGGCTTTGACCTCTGCTCATGGTGGAAATACACCATAGGGCGGAAGACTCAGTCACAGGAGAGGCATCCGGGAGCAGGTGACTCAGTCTTTGCTAGCTGTGAACTGAAATGCCTGCTCCACGGCTCTGTGGGCCACCCTCAGGTGGGCAGTCCTGTCAGGCTCGGGGCTTCTCTGCCAGGACTTGGGGAAAGTAACCTTGCAGGCTTGTGTGCACTCAGCGTTCTCTTCAAGGGGCAGTGGGTGTCCTGACTGCGTTCTCTGCTCCCTTTAACTTCACGGGAGTAAGCCCTTTTCAAAGGTTCCTCCGAGCAGTGTTGGTGCACATCCTGGCTACCAAGGTGGAAGTGTGCAGCCATAAAACAGGTTTTGCTTGTTTCCTTTCCCAGGGCATGAAAGGGGCCCCAGGACTGGCTTCATTTTCCGTGAGTATCTCCTATTCCCACGAGGTACTCTGAGCATGCCTTTAACTTTATATATAAACTTCACGACCCAGAGAGATGGTTAATTCTCCGTGTTTTGTCTTTGAACCACAGACATGTGACCTCATTCAGTATGTGCGGGATCACAGCCGTAAGTACTCTCCTTAAAATAACTGCCCACACACACATATCCCGCTGCACTCACGATCTATCGGCTTTCTTAGAAGGAAGTTAGGGAACTGGGCTCTCAGAGCAGATGTAATTTACCAACCAGTCTCTTCACATGAGAGATGTCATGAGTAAATTTTGAGTCCACAGGGAGGGGGTGGTGCCTATTAACTCTCTCTATGGCTACCAGAGGGTGTATTGGAACCCATTCCCAGTGCTGTGTAGTTACATACACTGGATCTTTAAACCTGTGGTAGATTGAGGTCAGAACTTCCCCAAAGGTCAAGTCAGTCAGGGAAGAGAAGAGTCCTACTGAGCTGAGTTGGAGATGATTTCTGACGTCAGACGGTAATTGACAGGACTGAGTTCAGCGGTAGGGGGAGGCGGTTCGGGGAGGCAGTAGGGGGAAAGAGGCGGCTGGGACGATGTCGGGGGAGCCCTAGTTTTGGTTTCTGCTCTATTACTCCTTTCCAGGAAAGATGAGCTTGACTGGAATTATTGATTGGCTTGTGAAATTCGTAATAACACTTGTTCTGCTGATAATTTTCTCTCTCAAAAATACAAAAAGCAAAAAGGTGTTCAGATTTGGCAAAAAGCTCTTTGAATTTAAGATCCTTGTAACAGGGTATATTCTTAGCACTGTAAATATCAACTGATGTTATAATTCTGTATTCACACACACCTTCATTGTGTCAAATGTTCATTTAAATATGCACAATGCTCCTTGAGTAAACACAGCAACTGAAAGGAGGCATTAAAAGTTTCTTCAAGGCAATTTTGGGAGGAAAAAAAAAACAGATAAAGCAGGTACCATTTCTATAGAGGGTGCTGTTCCTAGAGACACAGAACTTAAAAAACAAACGTTTGTACGTTCATATGTGTGTGTGTGCTCCTGAGTGTATGTGCAACACATGCATGCAGTGCCCATGGAAGCCAGAAGAGGGCATCAGATCCCCTAGACTGGAGTTACAGATGGTTTTGAGTTACTGTGTAACGGGGAAGCAAACCCAGGTGCTCTGCAAGAGCAGCAAGTGCTTTTAACCACTGAGCCATCTCCCCAGGCCCAGAGCCAGAGAATTTCAATGGCTCTAGAAACCGTTCAGCCAAGCCGCTCAGGACTCCGCCTCTCCGTAGCAGGAAGGAATGCTGGGGGGAATCAAAACCTGTACCTTGAGTCCGTGAAGATAGGCTGCTTTGAGGCTGAATTAGCACAGTAGGGTGCTTTTTTTTTCCTGACATGGGAGCCAAGTGGACAGTAAATCATGAGTGGCAGAGCCACAAGTGGGGCCTGATCTTTCAAAGTGTGAGGGTTCCACCCAGCACACCTGGTCCAAGATACACAACATTATTTCAGGAGTATGACTTAGAACACAAAAGAGTTAAAAACTTCTGTACTTTTTATAAAGGCATGTGACCATGAGAATACAGTCAGGACTCCTCCCAGGCCTGGCCTTGCGGAGGAGGGGACCTCTGTGAATGAGTGGCCCAAAGCAGCATTGCCCAGTTGAACAATTTCCCGTGGTATCGGTGCCCCCTGCACCGTTCAGCAGCCTAGCTGCCAGTCACACGTGGCTTTGGACACTAAAACGTAAAGAATGTCACCTAGAAGCTAAATTTTTCATTCAATCATTTGAAATTTAAACAACTATGCATGCCTTGTAGCCAGGCACTACAGGTCCAGCCAATATTTATTTCTTTCAGAGTACATGTATCACTTTCAATTATATGATACACAAACATGTCCATTTACAGGGCAATCCTCCCAAATCCCCAAACATTTTGAGTGCTGACATAATGTCACAAGTAGAAAAGTTCACACCTAATGTGACAAACTGTGGTCAAAACATGGGCACACTAAATACAATGTATATACTCACCTTCATTTTACATACATCAGCACATATGAAACATAATGAGTTTTGTCTTGAGACTTGGGTGTGCTCCCAAGAGATTTCATTATGTATATGTGTAAATATCCCACACTGGGGGAAAAAATCTGAGATCAGTAACACTAGTAGTTCCAGCCTTTTAGATAAGAGAAACGCAACCCATGCAGGCATGTACTATGTGTACATAGAGACACATGCATGCAAATTTATATGTACATAAGTATATGCATGTATAGTTCTGCATGTATGTGTATATATTTGAGCTTGGGATGTAGGTCATTGGTGGAGCACTTGACTAGCTTGGGCAAGGGCCTGGTTCAATCCCCAGCACTGCCGAAGACAAAAGGGATGTAACACAGTGGTAGAGTCCTTAGCTGGTCATGAGAAAGTGAGAAAAGCCCTGGCTTGATCCTCATCACCCCTATACCTCCTTTAAAAAACAAACAAACAAAACAAGAAAATCTAACAAAAGATGCATACGTGTTTGCACATATATAGTTGACATCTATAGGTCTGTACATGAGAAATTGTGAAGAGAGGTTGGGACCATCTAACTTCCCAAATCGAGCTCAGCTCCTGCAATATCATGTCCCCTCTCAGAGGGTCTCCACCTCCTGCGGCTGGCTGCAGGGTGTTGATTTAAGTTTATGTTGTCCTGCCTCCCCTATCTCCCTCCCTCTGGAAGGAATCCTGCTATCCCAGGATGCAGGGCACAGCTGCATTCTCTCCAGACTGTCTGTTGCCTTGAGTTTTGAGTTCTGCACACAGGCAGGCAGGGTTCCACTGCTCTGATTTCCCCATGCAATCTAGAACCCTGTTGTCCCACCAAGCAATAACCCACTCTCTTTTGTTCTCCCTCCCCATCTGGCGGACGTGGTGAGTGATCATCGTTTGCAGCATGCTTTACTCAAGCACTAAGGAAGGATGAGGTCAAGCATCGTGCTGCCTGCCAGCTGCTAGACCTTGGACCCGGGCTTCCTTTGCTCTCACACTCACAGCAGACCCTGTCCTCTAATGACTAGTCATCCGTAGCTGAGTTTCGCTGCTGTTTCCCAACCAACTGGAAGGCCCTTTCGTTGTTAATCTAATGGCCTGCATCACCATTCGCCTCCCTACCTGGTTTTTTAAAACTATCATTCCTCCCTCCTCCCTTCCCTCTTTCTCTCATCTTCTCTCTCCTGTCCTCTCTTCGTTTCTCTTCTCACTCCACCTCTCCCTTTCTCTCCCCCTCTCTATCATGTACTCTGTGTAGTTCAGTGATTAAGACGCAGAGGGGCGGAATGGAAGTAGGATCAGATAACGAGTGAGTGAAATGTGCAGTGGAGATAATGCTGAGACTTCAGAGCTCATGCTTAACGTTAATTACCAACCTGGCTCAGTGTCTTTTAGTCATTTTTTATGTGTTTTACCAATGCTTATTACAGGATAGGTTTGTATAGACCCATCATCAGCCTGATATATATATATATATATATATATATATATATATATATATATATATCCCCTTATATAAATTCACCAGCCTTTACCCTCTGCTGATTCATTCCTTCAACAAGGTTTATTCAAAGCCTCCTGTGATCTAGTCTCTTGTTTTCTGCTGGGGACAGAGTTGGCAGCAGACAAGATTCCCAAACAACCTTACACATTTCCATTTTCATGAGAGTCTGAATAAAAAAACAAATGAAAAGAATTCAGAATCTGAGATAACAGCCAGGCTACACTGCAACCAAATAGTGGCAGGGGCAGGGATGGATGCTGTTTGGACCAGGGATCCTCTCTGAAGGGGTGAACTTGAAGTCAGGACCAAAGGAGCCACCGTTTTCTAAGTGCATGGCAGGGGGATTCAAATCCCAATACCTTGGAACAGGGCAGGCCTAGACATTCCCTAGGAAGCAACAGAGCCCAGTATCCCTGTGATACAGTGGGGACAGGGGTGGGGGGGGTGAGAGGTAGGGGTGAGGGATGGGGGTGAGGGGTGGGGGTGAGGGGTGGGGGTGAGGGGTGGGGGTGAGGGGTGGGGGTGAGGGGTGGGGATTGGCACGTTAAAAACAAATGGAGGTGGAGCTAGAGGCTGCATCGAGCTGGCTGTTGCAGTCTAATACATATGATGGACTAAAATTCAGCTCTCGAGGAAAAATCACAAAGTTTGCAGAAAATAGATGGACTTACGATGTTAAGTGAGGTTACGTGATCTCAGGAAACCATGTTCCCCTCATAGCCTGTCATGTGTAGATAAACAAAGGTACACGTGGGTACAGTATAACGTGTAGGAAGGATAACAATCAATGGTCAGTATTAGGCAGTAAGGAAGGATTGACTGCAGGTAAAGAAAGACACAAGTCGTGAAAGAGGAGATATAAAGCTAATTGTTTGTCTGGTTTTAACTGTGCCCCGGAGTTTTAGGTTTTCTTGTGGATAAGTGGATAAAAACATAATTGACAGTGGCAGTGTGAAATCCGATGTGGGGCCCCACAGCTTCAGAATGGCTGCTCTGTGGCTGTTCTAACTGTAGAAGTTCGCTGGGGTGTGTGGACTTTGGCTCTGGCTAGTCTCAGTTTATTAGGAAGAAGTTTCAAATAAAAAGTTTTAATTATTAACAAGGCCAGAGGATGAGTTGGCAGCATGTTGGGTAGAAGGCAGTGATGTCACCTGCTTTGTGGTGGCAGAAGCCACCAGAGTGTGCTCTCCAGAGTCCTTGGGGCTCCTAGAAACAGCATGCTGGCTCCAGGGCTGTACTTCGAATTAGCCCTTACAGTTTTTTCCTAGAAATCTGAAACTTTTTCTGTGTTTTCAGACAGTGCTGTTCATCTTTTCTTCCCTGCATCTCTAAATTATACTGGCATCACTGCTGGGTTTTGTACCCTGTACAAAACAACCCAGACAGAGCTAGAAGCATCAAGTCCACATTCAGTTACGAGTCACCTTTTAATTGTAAAATTAGCATTACTTTGATTTTGAAAAGCATGCTCATCCCACTAATTAGATTCAGAGGCTAATAAATTATGTCCCGTCTCCTCTGAGATGGATTAGTTTGCTTTCAGCACGTGGTATAACTGGCCATGGAGTCACTCCTTTTATCTGTGAAGCTTTGTAGTTCAGAGTGACCTTGAACTTCTGATCTTCCTGGCTCTACCACCCAAGTGTGGGATTACAGGCATATGCTACCATATCTGTTTTCTATGGTGCTGAGGCTCAAACCCAGGGCTTTGTACATGTCAGGTGACACCAGGGTGACTGAGCTACCTCCCTAGACCTTTATCCTCTGGGTTTTTTTTTTTTTTTAATTGTAGAAGGAGTCTCCACAGCTATTCCTTTAAAATCCTTTTCACTTTGTTTTTATTTTCCTCATTAGGTGAAAACAGTTTGTATTTTAACGTGATTAAAGTGCAGATGCAGAAGACTATGCCTTTGAGCTAGCTCCTGTAGGGTAAAGGATATTTCCAAAAAGGTTCTAGTATTTAGAAGGAACTGGGTAATTAACTTACAGATTTAATCCCTAATCGTGTTGAATTTAGACTGTTTTCTTTTGTGCTCATCTCAGGAGGGCATAGCCAGCTTTTAGAACAGCAATTTTAATGATTCAAGATGTAAACATTTAATATTTTATATGCTTTAATATTTGGGTTATTAATTATTTAATGTTTAAATGTTTGAATAGTTAGCATTTAAAATGATTTTGCTTTCCATGTATTGCTTTTAGTCAAACATTCTGCCTGATAAGAGGCCCTTTTTTTTTTTTTTTTTTTTTTTTTTTGTCTTTCAGAAAAATCTGAGTGCCCAGTGCATCCAACTGAGCTGGTGTTTGTCCTGGACCAGTCCCGGGATGTCACAGAGCAGGACTTTGAGCGGATGAAGGGGATGATGGCTTCCCTGGTTAAGGATGTCAAGGTCAGGGAGACCAGCTGCCCTGTGGGTGCCCGTGTTGCCATCCTATCCTATAACTCCCACACCAGGCACCTCATCCGCTTCTCGGACACCTACAGGAAGGATCAGCTGCTCAGGGAAATCGAAGCTCTTCCTTTTGAGAGATCCTCTGACAGCAGGGATATTGGCAAAGCCATGAGGTTTGTCTCTAGGAACGTCTTCAAGCGAACCCTTCCAGGGGCTCATGTGAGGAAAATTGCCACGTTCTTCAGCAGTGGTCAGTCGGCTGATATCCAGTCCATCACCACGGCTGCAATGGAGTTCAGTGCCCTGGACATTGTGCCGGTGGTGATTGCATTCAGCAACGTGCCGTCCATCAAGCGTGCCTTTTCGGTGAGCATTGTATAAAACAGTTTTTGTTCATGTACTTCACCAATATTCAGAAACCTCATGAAGTATATAGCTACATTTTCCTGCCTTCAGAACAAGGTCATCCTAGTTAGCAAAATACAATGATAGATGCTTGATTGCTAATATCAGGCACGAGGTAAGCTCTATGTTCATTATCCTGCTGCATTCTCACAACTACTGTGTGCGAGATTGCAAATGATTCTTCTCATTTTGTAGATGAGAAGACTGAGCCTAGAGAAGGTGAGCTTCTGGTGTGGGGTGGCCATGGCAGGACTTGATGCTCTGTTGCTTGGTCACTGCTTCCCTAGCTACTCACCACACTGCTTCTGCATCCAAAGACACTAAATCGGGAGGCTAGTAAACAGGTGTGGACGTCCTTTAGATGATCATGGTAGTAGTCACTGCTGTATGATTTTTAAAAGTTGTCTAATTAGGTATGGGGGCACACCCCTTTAATCCCTGCGCTTGGGAGGCAGAAGCATGAGGATCAGGAGTTCAAGGGCTTCCTTACCTACATGGTGTGTTCAAGGCTGGTCTGGGTTATGTGCAAACCTGTCTCAAAACCCAAAATATAGAGGTCTAGAAGTAGCTCAGGCAGTAAAGTGCATTAGGACCTGAATTCAGGTCCCCAGCATCCAGCAAAGGCTAAGCATGAAACTGGACATCTGTAAGCCCAGAGCTGGACAGAGACAGGTAGCTCTGCCTTTGCATGGGCAAGCATGAAACTGGACATCTGTAAGCCCAGAGCCAGACAGAGACAGGTAGCTCTGCGGAACTTATTGGCCAGCCAGCCTAAAGGAATGGCTGAGCTCTAGGTTCAGCGAGAGACCCTGTCTCAAAGATGGAGGGTGACTGAGAAAGACATCTGCACAAATCACATGCATGTACAAATACAGAAAAGAATGCATCCGTATATCACACATCCACACAAAAGCAAAGTAAGTAAACAAATAGGTTGATTTTTTTTTTTCTTTTTAGCTTCGGTTATGTAAAGGTTCCCACTTTATAAAAGAAAAGCCATCCCAACCGAAGCCTCTTGGATTAAGGGATAAACCCAGCATGTGGCATCCCTCAGGGAACCTAATGGAGACAGCTGTGCCTAGATTCACAGCATCCCATCCTCAGCAGCTTCATTGCAAAAGACACCCTGGCCCCAGCCAGTCCTTCCGGTCAGTGCTGTCCGGCATGATGTTGGGGTCGTTCATGTGGGGCTCCAGACAGCAGTACAAGAGTACTGGAAAATGTGCCGTAAATAAGTCCCAACATCTGACAGTTAGAGAGAGAATAAGGAACAAACATTGTCTTCAAGTGAAGACTTACAGAATGTTAGCTGCACTCCCACCTGACCAAGTGAGAGGCAACGGTGAGAGGAAACTTTGGGTTAGGTTGAAGTCAGAATTTCCAGGAACCATTTTGACTTATTGTGGTTGTGCATTTAGATTCCACCCGGTTGGTCAAAACATCACCCTCTTAGGACAGTCTGGTGTATGACTGTGGTTTTTCCTAGCGACTAGAGGCTAGCACCATTTTCTCATGGGCTTTTCCAGCTCTGTAATTTCTGTGACAGCATCGAAGCAACAGGGTTGAAAGATACTTATCTGTGAAATAAGGAGAGTGGTACCTCGAGATGATGTAAAGAATAAGTGATGTAACACTGTGCCTTGGGGCCTAGAACATTCTAGCAAGCACAAGGATGATCACTTTTACTTTTTTTTTTCAGCAGCTTAATGATGTTTAATACTAATGGGGCCAGAGTAGCACAGGAGCTGAAATTGCTATTAACATCACTGAACTAACTCACAATTCTATAAACAGAAAAGGCTGGAGTGTCAGAAGAGCACTCTACATAGATTATAAAAGGCTGTGGCTGGGCTATGCACATAAAGCCTGGAAATTCTGTGATTTTGGTGACAGAGTCCTTCTAAGTCCCTCAACTACTGGCTTTATTTAGTCACAAAACAAAGGACAGCTTCATCACCTGATGCAGACACTGGGTGGCATTTGTGAGAGGTGTTTAAATGGAAGGGCTCCACCCACTCAGAAAGTACACATACAAAATATAACGTATAGAAGTTATTTTGGTTTGGGGTTTGTTTTTCAACTTTTGCATGTTAACAACCACAAAGATAGGAATCTAGTTTCTCAAGTCTACCTAAATTTTCTAGAGACTGACTCTCTTATTGAAGATCAATTTAAAAAAAAAAAAATCCTTGTGGGGTGTGGAAATGGCCCAGTGGTAAAGCGCTTTGCCGGAGGACCAGAGTTTGAATCCCCAGAATCCATGGGAGTTGGGTGCAGCCCTGAGTCTGTAATCCCAGCACACCTACAGGGAGATGGGGGCAGAGAGGGAACCTCAGAGGCTGGTGGGCTAGCCTGGAGCACACAGCAGTGAACAAGGAGACCCTGCCTCAACCTAGGTGGAAGGGAGGCCCTATACCACTGTTGTCCTCTGACACAAAGCCAAGAGCACACAAAGCTTCTAGAGTTTTTTTTTTTTTATTAATTTTAAAACAGCATCAACAAGCCGTGTGGCTCTGGGCAGCAGCAGGTGAGTGAAGGATCTGAAATGAGAATCTGAGAGATTGAACCCAGGTTGATTATTGTTCAAACGTTTAAGGAGGACTTGAGTTTGCTGGGGCTGCCCCAGGCTCTGAGGATATAAGAAGGAACTGGACGTCCCAAAGCCCATTCTGCCGTTGGGGGGCCTGGGTATGCTGTCTAGAGGGGCTTTAAACAGAGGCAGTGTGCAGTTGGCTAGAACCCAATGCCTTACTATATGTAGAAACTACTTTGCTGTTTCTATTACTGCCTCTTCTTCCTTCTGTCCATTTTTATTCCCTGTGCTTTTTCTGTACTCAAACTATTGGTTTTCATTATTATTATTTTGGTGTTGGTTTGGGTTTGTTTTTGAGACCAGGTCTCAGTATGTAGCTCTGGCTGGCCTAGAACTTACAGAGATCAGCCTGTCCCTGCCTCTTGAATGCTTAGACAATTTTTTTTTTAAAAAGAAAATAACCCTAGTAACACAGTATCTGAGGGCCATATTTTGAAACTTCCTTCATACTTATCGTGGCTTGTCTAAATCTCAGTTAGGCTGAAATCTGGCACCTGTGCAGCTCTGTGTCAGAGACACTAAAGCCCTGGTCACCCTCAGGGTTTCTACTCCTGTGATGAAACACCATGACCAAAAGCAACTTGCAAGGAAAGGCTTCATTTTGTTTATACTTTCACATCATAGTCCACCATGGAAGGAAGTCAGGACAGGAACTCAAGCAGGGCAGAGCTTAGAGGCAGGAGCTGATGCAGAGCCCACGGAGGAGGCCGCTTACTGGCTTGTTCCCCATCGATTTCTCAGTCTGCTTTCTTATAGAACCCAGGACCGCCTGCCCAGGGGTGTCACCGCTCCCTGTGGGATCCATCCATCAGCCATGGATCAAGACAGTACCCCACAGACTTGCCTACAGGCCAATCTTATGGGGGCATTTTTTTCAAATGTGGTTTGTACTTCTCACATAACTCTAGCTTGTGTCAAGTTGACATAAAACTATAGCTGGCAGCCGGGTGGGGGTGATGCACACTTTTAAGCCCAGCACTGGGGAGGCAGAGGCAGGTGGATCTCTGTGAGTTCAAGGCCAGCCTGGGCTACAGAGTGAGTTCCAAGATGGCCAGAGCTACACAGAGAAACCTTGTCTCAAAAAACCAAACCAACCCAAAAACCCTATAGCTAGCACACTGGATCTCACCCCACCCTCTCTGTGCATCCTAAAGAATGAAAACATTCCATCATATGAGAATGGCATTTTTTTCTTATGTGCCATCTTACGGAGTTCTGTGATGCCTATGAAAGGAAAATGGTCCAGAACCATCCACAGAGTGGATGTCCGTCCACTGTCCATCTGCAGCCTCGTCAGCTGTGCTCAGCCATGCTGGTGCTTCTTTGCAGTTTTCAGGAAAATAAGCAATAAGAAAACAAACACAAACTTTTCACTTTAAATTCCCAGCTCACATTCAGCTTAAGTATTTTTTTGCTACTACAGCCACTCCCATGGCAAGCATGGGATCATCGGTGACCCCTAAAACCACATCTTTCAGACTTCATAAAGAGTCTTGCTGGGGTGTTGGGAGCATGCAGGCTGCCAGTGGACTCTCCCTAATGGAACAGCTCATTAGACTCACTGGGGAAGATCTGCTTTTAGCTTCGTATCATCCTGCGGATCCATGATTGAATATGAGCCTCCACTGTGAAGCAGGGGCGTCGCCAGCAATGTGGAAGTTATTACGTTATAGACACATAGAGCACAAAGCTAGCTGGCAGATGGCAGCATTCCCTGGACAATAGCCCGAGAAACATCGCTCTCGATTAAGATCCACGGCTAAACCTCTGAAATGGCTGGAGCTTAGGAGCCAGTTCCTGTTGGGGAAGAGCAAGCCAGGTGCTGAAGCCTTCGGGTCCCCATTCCTACCCTGGGCTCGCTTTCGTCCGTAAAGCGATGAGGCTGGCTTACATGCTTTCTAAATTTTCTTCTGGCTTATTCTGTATCACCCTCGCAGCCCACTCCCACTCCGATGCTGACCCACATCCCCGCGCTGACATTGGCTTGTTTCTAGTCCTCCTTCAGAGTCGGCGCTTCCTCTCAAGGACTCATTCACACGGTCTGTGAGTGATGCCGACTTGGCTGAAGATAGCGAGAGCAAGCAGAGCATTTGATGTCACCCCATTCATGTCACCACAGTCCCCTTCACCGGCCAGCCTCTGTGCCCACTCCCACGTGGCACGTCATGCTTGCTTTTGTTGTTTTCTGTTTCTTTGTCTCTGGCACACCCTGCTCCTTTCTCCGTGGATTTGTGTCTAGCCATATAACCCAAATCTTCAGTTCTCCCAAGGTCTCAGAGTCTTCCACTCTGTCCCAGGAAGAACGTCAAGGCAAAGCAGTGGGCAGCCCGAGAGGAATCTGAGGAGCACAGGTTCCTCCGTCTCTTGTGTGCAGGATAAAAAAAAAAAAAAAAAAAAAAAAAAAAAAAAAAAAAAAAAAATGGGCAGAAACAGGGCTAAGCCTTGGAAAGATCCTCTCCTCCCTCCTCCTCTCTTCTCATTCCCATCCTTCCTCAGTCCACAGATAGAATATGGCCCCCTGTGCCTCTCAGACTCTTGCTTCTAGACACTCTTGCAGCCCAGGACTCTAGTTCTCAACTCCTCCTGAAAGAACAGTTCTGTCTGGCTCAGATGCCCTGCTCTGGTCCACTTGGCTCTGGTCAGAGAAATGGTATAACCCCAAGTAACCAGGACCTCCATGGTTACACCTCTGTGGATTAAGTGTGGGAATCAGACTTGCCAAGGAGAGAGAAGAGCTGTTTACTTAGGAGTCTAAGGATGATTCACTGGGAACAAACATCCCATCTTAGCCACAGGATGGATCACTCTAATTTTCCTTCATCTGCTAATCATCTCACAGTTGACAGGCAAGTTCACTATCCCTGGTCAGTTGGTGCATCCTTTTCTCTTCACGCTCTCTGAGCTGGCTCTGGATTGGAGTTCAGGCACTCATCACTGTTGAGGTGGAGCAAAGGTGTGGTTCACTTGAGACCCTGTAGCTGCCCCTAGAGACCACCAACAGTGTCTGCTGGGGCACTAGTCAAGACTCTGCACCCTCCAGCTTCCTCGACGGGCGGGCTCCTAATGGTACTGCTGCAGTGAGAGGGTTGAGATGTGTCAGGGAGGAAAGCCACCGAGGCCTAGAGCTGAACCTATTTCTGCTTCAATACCTAGTTCATAAGAGAAAGTCAGGACAGTGGCATGGCTAAATTTTGTTGTCAATTTGACAGCATTATAAAGAGCAGCCTTGGTTCTCTGGGACTTGCGGTGAGGCCGAGCGAGGGGCGGAGTCATTCTTTTCCATAACTAACTTGAGTGTAGGCTGTCTCCCATCCATCTCTCTGAGTTTCAGTTCCTCTCTGTGAAGAGTGAAGATGAGAAACGCCCTGGCTACCTGGGTGATGGGTATGAAACGCTTTGTGCTCCCTGCTGAGTGAGCCACATGGCCCCGGGTGCCAGTAACTGCTTCACAATGGTGAGCTCTCAGCATCCTATTAGCAGTCAGAGAATTTCCATTTGACAGCTAAAGGGGAGAGTTGAGGGTTCAAACCAGCCGGGCCACCTCCCAGCAGCCTCGTGGGGCCGCCCTTACTTGACCTCAGCTCTCGAACAGTGCTGAAGATTCCTACCCTCCTAATCCACTAAGCAGTTCTTCCTCTTGCTTCTGCTGCTTCTAGGTTGACGACACTGGCACATTCCAAGTCATCGTGGTTCCCTCAGGGACGGACTTCGCGCCAACATTAGAGAGACTCCAGCGGTGCACTTTCTGCTATGGTGAGACCCACGGGGAGAAGCCAATTTGATCAGGCCTGCCTGCTAAGTGTGTTGAGTCACCGTTGGCAGGAGCAGCTGGAACTTGGCCATAGGGATATGCATGGCCTGGGGCAGGCCACGCTGGGGCTTGGGGCGCACACTGCATCTCCCACAGATGGAACCTCTCAGTTGAGCTTGCAGGGCCCCTCCAGTGGATCCCAGCGGGAGGGTTGCAATCCTGCCTCCTCTACTTTAGTGCAGCTTCCAGGAAACAGTAATAATTTAAAACAACAGCAACCACCAAAAACCTTCGTCTGTCTCCTTGCCAAGCTTTTCATGCTATTGGGTATTTTATACGTGTTTTCCAAATCTCAAATGTTCACAACTCCCAAGAAAGGCTTTAGAGCAACCTGGTACTTTCCTTTCTGGGTGGTAATTTGGTTTTCAGTGCAGTAGGAGTGGAAGACAGACACCCATTCATTCTCATCCAGGAGTCTTCATAGACTCCCAAGTGTTGGGCATCAGAAAGATTTGCAGTATTGACTGTGGTGTGTTATGCCCAGTCTTTTGGTCTAGCTGGGAACAGTCTCTCTCCTCTTCCATTTGATGTTCCAATAACCATGTGGAAACCACCGGGGTTACAGGTGGTCATGACAGCAGGCAGTCACCACATTTCTGCTATAGGCTCTGCACTGTTCTAATTACGCTGCATGATGCCAACTATCATGGTGACAATTGAGACTTAAGCTATTGGGTTTCTTATGTTCTAAGCACAGTTTTAACTGGTTTACATAAATTGTGTCGTTCTAGGCTCATAACCACACTGAAATGTTTGAATTATCATTAGTGCCATTGTACAGATGGGGGAAATCAAATTAGAGACGTGATATTTTTCTCAGGGCCCCACACCCACATCAAACCCAGGAAAACCGGCTCTGAAGTCCCTTTAATTTTTGCAGAATAAAAGTCTCATTCTGTTCCCTGAAACTCTCCATTTAGACCTGGAGAGGATGTCTGAAACCTTCTCTGTGTGTATCAGTGGGGTGCTGGGGTTTGCTGAGTACATGAACTAGAATGAAGAGTGTGATTCTGGGGAGAAGGGGACAGTTTCTAGGTTCCTTTCAGTCTCCTCTGCAGCCCTGGAACCAAGCACTCTGCTCACATATCCAGGTGCAGGTTGCACTGGGATTTTTGGGTCCTGTCACCCGTCCTCTCGACCCAAACCAGTGAGGCTCTCAGATTCATCTGCCCTGTGCATTCTTGGTTGCACGTCCTGAACATGTCCGCTCCAACAGTGTGCTGATGTATTGCACACTCGGGAACTGCACATATGTGACTGGGGATGGATTTTTGGCCCTATGCCTTGGCCTAAACCCTTGTTTTGTCTCCCAGGCATATAATGGAAGCTCTTTTGGCTGTCGTTTCCCACAATTAAAACCCCACAAAACAGAGCAAACGGGCAGCCTACCGTCCCTGGTTCTAGAAGCTGCTCTGCACACAGGTGACCATGCTGTCTTCTGACCGCTATGCAGGCTCATAAAATCTCACTGAACTTCAGTCAGGGACTTAGGCAGAGCCATCTGTATTGAGTCCATGAGCGAGCAGGAAGCTAGGAAGTTCCACCGCATGCTTGTTAGTCCATTTCTCCATTTCCCCTTTGGGTTTTAAAGAACCCGTACTCACCCTCAGCCATCACATTTACTGACAAACCAGACAAGACTATCAGCCTTGCAAAGATGTCTGGGTCAGCCTAATCCCAGCTAGGTACAACTACCTCCTCCGTTGTGTAGAGAAACTGTACACAACTAAGGCCCAGCAGTGGCCTGGCCAAAGGTGACGTCATGTTTGTTATGTGATAACCTAGGCATCCCAGCTCTCAGGCGAAGGGGCCATCCTGCTACCTCATGTGTCCTAATTCAGTCAGTTCTATGAAAATTAAGTGACTTCTAAACCCCTCTAACAATAAAACACTGACTCATGCATGGTAGCTCAGCAGGTAAAAGTGCTTGTCCCCAAACACGACAACCTGAGTTCAATCCCCAGGACCCAGGTGGAAGGAGGGAACTGACTCTTGAAAATCATCCTCTGCCTCCACACACATGCTGTGCTAAAATACCCACATGTATACACAAATAAGTAAACATTAAAAAGAAATTGCCATTGACTTCATATACAGAAACTTCTAGAAATATGGTGCATCCTTTATAATGACTTGCTCTCCTGCTTCAGTCAGTTCTATGAAAATAGATTAAGTAACTTCTAGATTTCTCCCATTTCCCATTTATCATATTCCTCTGGACATTCTTTGTGGTCACATTCAATAAAACTGACTCTCTGTTTTTTTCTTGCTATGCATGCATAATGACAGAGGCATATTTATAAAAATGACTCCACTTTATGGGAGAGCATTTTTTAAGGGGCATGAAGTTGTGAACTCATGCTTAAATTGAAATAAAAGATGCATTGCCTTTTAAAGCTTAATTTTCAAAGCAGATGAGTTTTTCACAGCTAGTGTCATGACGGAGGCCCTTGGTTAAACCTGTATACTGTCAAGAACTAAAGAGTGTGTTCTTACAGTATATTCTAGTATGTAGAGATGAATTGCTCACTTAGAACTTTAAAAACGTAACAGTCAAGATTAAACTTCTGTTGAACACAAGTTAGAAAAAAATGACGGCATGGAACAGAGTCAAGAGTTCACAGGTTGGTATCAGATCTGGACCTTTTGGTGGTGAACTCTTACTCTTGATATTAAAGACAAAACTATTTTATGAGCTAAGGCTATAGTTCCTAGATACTAGAATAGCTGAGGGGGAATCTTTCACTTTTTGTCCACATCTGCTTAGTAACTCCAAATGACTTGGATTGCAGACATATGCAAGCCCGATGCTTCCTGTGACCAAGCCAAACCACCCCCGATACAGTCCTACCTGGATGCTGCGTTCCTGCTGGATGGCTCCCGGCACGTGGAGAGTGCAGACTTTGAAGACATGAGAGACTTCCTGGAGGCACTGCTAGATCACTTCGAAGTCACTCCAGAGCCAGAGACATCTGTGACTGGAGACAGGGTGGCCCTACTGAGCCATGCTCCCCCCACCTTCCTACCCAACGCCCAGAGGAGTCCCGTTAGATCTGAGTTCAACCTCACCACCTACAGCAGTAAGCGCCTCATGAAGAGGCACGTGGAGCAAGCAGTCCAGCAGCTGAATGGGGACACTTTCCTTGGCCATGCCCTCAGGTGGGCTCTGGACAATGTCTTTTTAAACACACCCAATCTGAGGAGAAACAAAGTCATATTTGTGATATCTGCTGGGGAAACCAGCCACTTGGATGAAGAAACCTTAAAGGAAGAGTCCCTGCGAGCCAAATGTCAGGGCTATGCCCTCTTTGTGTTTTCCTTGGGCCCTGACTGGAATGACAAGGAACTGGAAGACCTGGCCAGCCACCCTGTGGACCAGCACTTGATCCAGCTTGGCCGGATTCATAAACCTGACCATGGATATGGTGTGAAATTTGTGAAGTCCTTCATAAACTCCATTAGGCGTAAGTCATATATACAAAACTATTCTTGTGCACAAGAGCCTGCTTGGTGTCCCCCAGAAGGACAATGAGCTGGCGTGTGTCTTTAAGGGCACTGCAGGGTCAGAGAGGAAAATATGTGATAATGGATGGTGGGAGGGATGACTGGTTTCTAAGCATTTAATTTTCTGGCTCATCTCTTAATGCCTCTGGTTCCTATGGAGAAGCAATCCTAACAAGCAGCTGTCTACACATCTGTCTGCATGGAGAGGTGTAGTCTGGGGATGTGAGGTCACAGCCTGGGCTCCATCTCCAGAGCAGAATGCTTGCCACGTAACACTAGCACGCTGCCCTTTGGGGAGCAGTTCCTACAGTCAACACAAAGAGGCCAAAGAAAGAATGAAATCAGTCTTGGCTTTGCTTTGACAAGTTCCAGAGTCAGAGCTGGGAGTGGGAGGAGATACCATTTTATCAGTTAGAATGAAAGGGACGGCTTTGCCCAACTTCCCCCAACTGCATGGCCTCTTAGGAGGTAGCGGTGGGAATAAGTGGGGCCCATGAGGAAACAAACGTGGGCTGTTTTTCTTAGAATGGGCATCCTGAAAAATAGGCAATCCACTTTGGATGCAGCATGAGGGCTAAGGAAGATTCATGCCTGGATACACGGCTCAAGGTGGAAACGCAGTGGGCAAATGTCTCAGTGTTTTCAGAGCCTGCTGGCGCTTGTCCCCAGGAGTCCAGATGAAGAAAAGGGGACACACAGGCTGAAGGATGCTTGAGGGAGTGCCTGGCTATTTCCCAAACTTGTCATTGTATTAAACAGTGACGTGGGTTAAGGCTGTAGAGCTACTGAGCAGTGCAGGGCTGAGACTGCTAACGGGGCTGATGTCACGTCCTGTTCAGTCTAAGATGAGCATGATCTGTCAGCTGGAACTGGTTAGAGATGCAGGGTCCAGGTCCCGCCCCTGAACCAGAAAGTGCATCTTATCAGAGCTCCCAGGAAATTCATACATATGAGATGGTTTCAGGGACACAGGCAGAAAGCTCCCCCAGTGAAATTTATTTTGATATGTTCTGGAACAGAAACCCCAAAGATGAGCTAAGGGCAAGCAGTCACCCTGAAGGGAGCCTTTCATAAGGGATGAACAAACGACCACTTGGTAAAAAGAAGCATGCCTGATGGCCCACGAGACTGGAAGACTTGACCTGGGAGTTCCTCCCTAGGATCCCTTAATTCTTCCTGGTGTTTCATGCCAATGCGCCCAATTACAGGACCAGATGAGGCAGCACCTCCCACTCAGGAAAAGGGCAGGTAGCTCTCGTGGGAACTACAGAAAGCACTGTTAACAATGACTACTCTGCAGCTGCCTACCCCATTTTCCATGCTTTTTAGACATCTAGAAAGCGCCATCTCTAAAATACAGCTGCAAGACTGCGGGAAATCACTTCCCCCACAGGCCCCCACGGTCACACCCATTCAACACAAGTGCAGTCACTGGCCATCTGCTTTGAGCCACAGGCTGTTCAGGTGCCAGGCTTGATGAATAGAGTTGTCCACATCTCTTCTGACGTTTTGGAAGCTGTCGAAGTGTTTGTGACTCATTTGGCATACTGCCACAAAGTAGACGACAGAGCACAGTCCACATCAGAGCAGCACATTTCCTACGTGAAGCAAAGCTCAATAACCCTCTACTTGAGTTCAAACAAAACATGAAAACCCAAAGCCAGACCTGGTGGGCACAGCGCAGCACACATGTATTTCTTGAGAGGTAGAGGCAGGAGGATTGTTGTAAGTCCAAGGCCAACCCAAGCCACACAGAAAGAACCTACCTCAAAAACAAAAACACCCTAGAGGTCAGGTACAACACAGTATTGGGTCATACTGTCTCACATACTGCCCTTCCTGTAATTTTGAAGATAGACTCTGTGGCAGCCTAGGAGATGCCTGTTAGTTGGAAGAACCCTATATCACCAGGAAGGGGTGTGAGTGTGTGGTGGGGGGAGGGAGGAAACGTGTGTGTGAGCCAGAGGAAAGCATCGGGTGTCATTCCTCAAGCAATATCTACCACGTTTTTTTGAGACAGGGTTTCTCAGTGGTCTGGAACTTGTCAAGTAAGCTGGCTGGCTGGCTGGCCAGTGAATCCTTGGGATCTACCCACTCTTGCCTCCCCCGTGCCAGGATTGTAAGTGCACGGCATTGGGCCTGCTTTTCCAGAAAGATATTTAACAAATCTTTTTTACTTCATGCTTTCAGGGCATGTATAACACATTTTTTAAATTTTTTCCATAAAAAAATAGCTTTTGCATTTTAAATGGATTAAGGCGTGCTTTAGTGTTATGAAAAATCAATACTCTTCCAAATGAAGTGAGATGATGAGTTAAACCCAAAGGCATTTAGTTTGTTGCTAACATAAAGGCCATAAAGGGACTACCCTGTCCCCTTTGCATCTTGATACTCCACAAAAACAAATAAAATACCCTAATTAGTTCCTATCAAAGGCAAGAGCATTATTAGGACTGATGGGCTTATGTTATCTTTCACAATGGCTAAATGACTTTAGGAGCTACTGGCATCTCAATGATGGGGATTTCCCTGGAACATTTCGCATGCCCGGTGACCATCTTGATGGACGTTGGGAACTGAGGTGATAAGTGTACAGAGCAGACATGCTAACAGCCTTCGTGAGAACCTTACCAGAGCCTTTTGTCTTCCTAGGTGGGATGAACAAGTACCCACCAGTCAACTTCAAAGCCAAGTGCAACAGACTCAGCCCTACAGATCCGAAGCCACCCCCACGCCAGTTTCGAAGGTACTGTGTGCTTGGTGTGATTTCATAGTTGGATATGCACCCCTCCTCATTCTTTATCTTCCTCCTCTCCTCCCCCACTTTAGCTTGATAGAAACCAGATATAATATAAAACATAAATTATATATTAAATTATGATTTGAGGGAGCAAGAGATGTTTTTTAAATGACCAAGTTGATCTGGAAATAATGAAATAGGAGTACTTTTATTCTTTTAAATGGAAAGTCCAGTTATTGAAACAAAGCACCCAGTTGGACACACACCCCCCAGTGGCAATGAGCATGTCCAGTGGCCAGATCTTGGTTTCTAAACAACATTGTGCATCAAAGTAACCAAGGTTTCTTGGTGCCTGAGACATACTCAGGATCTGGTGAGGAAACTCCAATTCCGGCCTGAGATGATGGAGTTACTCCAGGAAGCAAAAACATAGTAAGAAAGAAAGAAAAACAGTATCGTGTCAAAAGGTTAAGTGAGTTGGTTTGATATGACTCCCATGGGCCTAATCTTGGACAGCTGCAGCTCTAGAAAGAATGAAGGTAATGAATTAGAATGCCTTGAGTGACTGAGTTAATGCATTACTGTATGTACGGCATGTGCGTGATCAAAGGCGTGTGTGTGTGTGTGTGTGTGTGTGTGTGTGTGTGTGTGTGTGTGTGTGTGTGTGTGACGGTCAGAGCGTTCACTGTGGGATCCAGCAGTCTGACTCAGGTTACCGGGCTTATACAGCAAGCACTTTACCCACCACTCCGCCTTTCTGGCTCCACGCCGCATGTTTTAAATCTGTAAGTCAACATGGATTCTCAAAAAGAAGAGGAAGGAGAAAAACCCTCTCTTTATATTATACTAGATAATAAATCTAGAAAGGTAGGAATAGAAAAAAATCAATATGTAATCATAATGCTAATTACAAATGTGGGAACTGTTAATCAGGATGCAACAATCATGAGTTGACAGGTGTTGATGCTACGTGGTTCCGGAGGTGATGGTGCTGTGTGGTTCCCAAGGTGACAGTGCTGTGTGGTTCCTGAGGTGATGGTGCTGTGTGGTTCCCGAGGTGATGGTGCTGTGTGGTTCCTGAGGTACTGGTGCTGTGTGGTTCCCGAGGTGCTGATGCTGTGTGGTTCCCGAGGTGCTGGTGCTGTGTGGTTCCTGGGGTGCTGGTGCTGTGTGGCTCCTGGGGTGCTGGTGCTGTGTGGTTCCTGGGGTGCTGGTGCTGTGTGGTTCCTGGGGTGCTGGTGCTGTGTGGCTCCTGGGGTGCTGGTGCTGCAGGGACTCTTGAGGCACTGGTGTTAATGTGCATTCTGAGGTGAGGTAGGACACACAGTACACCACCTGTGTGAAGTTCTTGCTGGAAATGTTTGACCCGAGGCTAATGAGGAGGAAATCACTGGGCAACCCTGGGATATGGAATTGTTAGATCATAGGTCTTATGTCATGAATAAAGGGATGAGAATTCTGGAACGAGGGAACTAAAGAGACAGGGCAGCCAACTGTAATTCTGTGAACTTTAATTGGATCCTATATCAGAGAGAGAGAGGGGAGGGAAACAGCCCATATAGAAGTGATTTGGAGAACATCTGGGGAAATTTGAGTGTAGACGATACATTGAAGTTACTGAGCTGTGTAGACTTCCTGGTGTGCAGAAGAAAAGTCTTTATGAGAAGCTTGCTAAAGAATTTAAAAACATGTATTTGTGCATGAGTGTATGTGCGTGGTGTACATGTTTATGTGCACATGTGCATTATGTGTAGAGGCCTGAGGTCAATATCAAATGACTTCCTTGATCAGTCTTCTCTTATGTGTGTAGACAGATTCCCTCTATGAGGTAACTTGATGCTTTAGCAAGTCTTGCTAGCGGGCTCGCTCCAGGGATCCCAGCTTTATTTTCTGCCACACTGGAATTACAGGCAGACTGCTGAACCCACCTTCATGGGTTCTGGGGATGTGAATTCCAAGCTTGTGTAGCACTGAATCATCAGATGGATAGTAGTACTTCTGTGGTCAGCCACTGTGAACTAATACACATGAATCCACCCAGCCGCTGGCTGTAACCAAGCACCATCACCTGGCTCACGCTTAGACAGACACTGTTGGCAGAGTGCCTCCCCTGAAATGTGTGCATTCTGTTCTGTGTGGTTATCAGAAATGGGCAAGCATTCCCAGGCTAGGTGCTAAGAACTGAGAAGCCCCTGCCTGAAGGCTCTGACTCCCCTCCAGCAGTGAGAGAGGCAGGGGAACTGTCCAGCAGCAAATACTTCCTGAAGTCCAGCCTGAAGCTGTCTAGGAAGCCAGTCCAAGAAGAGTAGGGCTCCCCCTACTGCAGGTACCCGGAACTGAAGAAGAGGGATCAGATAGGACTGGATGAGTGAGCAGACTGACATTTGGTGCAGAGGAGGAACCCTTATGGCTGAGGTAAAGGGGCTGAGGAAAGTGTGGCAGGCGCGAAAGCAACTTCAAGGAACTCTGGAGGGCTGTGCATTTAGTCTTATCTCTCTGCAACTGCTGTTAATTTTGAATTTGGGTTTTCTAAGTTATGGAAAAATAAAGCCCTCATTCAGGACTTAGAGCCTCTGTTCACTACCTACTGCTGCCTTCCCTGGACCAGCCACCATGGCATCTTCTAGCTTGCCTGGCCTCTCTTTCCCACTCTCTTCATGAGAGGCTTGTGGCCAGGCACTCTGTATTGGGAACTTCCAGTTCGGGCTGGTGGCGTCCCTACATTTGCCTTTGTCCATCTCCACTCAGTATTCCTAGCAAGAAGGTGGTGATATTCTGGGGCACTGTGTATCTGGGGCTGGAAGCGCTGAGAAAGGAGCTCAGCTTCTGGGCATCTGTCTAGAGGATGGCAGGCCAAGACATGGGGCATGAGGGGGGGGGGGGTCAGCAGAAGGGCTTGTGTTTCCCCATGCCAGAGAGCTCAACGTTAAATGATAAATGAAAAACTGCCACGGGCAGGGAGGGGGAAACACCCATAGAAGAAGAAAAAGCTTTTATTCTGCCTTTTGGCTTGGATTTTTATTCTTCACTGGGCTTCACAAATATGTAGCCAGCTCAGACCGCAAAGGTGGACATCAGAGCCAACCTACACATTCAAGAGGCAATTCTAGAAAGTGCTTTGTTGGAAAAGCAAGATAAGTGGGAAGAGAATCCACAGGGCTTTTGGACAGGGAATTTCTCCTTCTCCACAGTGTCCTAGCTACACAAGAGGCACAGCTTCTCCTGTGAATCTAAGATGGTCAAGTGGTTGGGACATCAAGGAACTGAGATGTGAAATCTATACCACTGTCTGTGAACTCCCTAATGGTGTAATCACCCGGAACTCCTCAGGCCTTCTCTAAGTAACCAAAGATTGTGATAAAAAGCAGCCACACGGCTGCTTCTGAGGCTCCCTGCCTGCACCTTTCAAGACGAGTGAGGCAGAAAGGAACACGAGGTTGAGGAAGATGGGATGCCTGCTAGGCACAGGGTCCAGCCAGCCAGATGACCTGCCATCCTGAGAGGGATCTGCATTGAAATTGTTAGATTATCCTGCAGCAGGGGTTTTGAGGAAGACAAGCAGAAGCTGGTTTGTAGCAGATGGAGAAGAGAGGCCCTGACTCTCGCCACAAGCAACTATGAAGACAGATGGCCAGAGGGCGAGATTGTAGGACAGTTTTTGTGTAAGCACTTAGCTCTGCTCCAAGATAGTAAAAGACACAAAGCCACCTACACACTGTGCCAGACTCCAAAACAGGGACCAGCAGAGCCTGCAGGGGTGGCTGGTAAAAATGGACAGCTACCACTGCCATCTGAACGACACATCTGCTGCATGTCTGCCTTCAAAAGTACATTTTCTGGATGCATGATATGTTAACATCAAAAAAGAATTTAGGAACAGAAGCAACCTTATCAGCTCAGTGCCTCTAGTCATAAGTGCAGCATGGCCACCTCCTGATTATCTACACAGATGGAGGAATCCGTGACCACAAAGAATGGGGAGCTATAGTTAGCACCCCTCCAGTCCCCCACTTTATCTAGAACATGCCACATCAAGTTGAAAATTTGAATTATTTTATCCTCACGTCTGCCCTGAATGTCTGTTGTTGGAGTTACCAATCAAAGAACTCCCCCAAACAATACACAATTGGAGAATAAACAAACCAACGAGGTAGTCAGGTGATCCCTACTAAAGGCCTGATCAAACGCAAATGCCCATCCACAACACAGTAGAAAAAGGAAACTTCGAAGATGAGGCATGGGCTCAGTGAAGCCTTTGCCTTGCAAACACTGAGGACCTGCCTTTGGGTCTCCAGAACCCACAGATGAAGCAGGTGCAATGGCTCCTGGAAGCTCATAGGCTACTTACTACCAGCCAGTGAGAGACCTTATCTCATACAAACGGTGGACGATGCCTGGGGACCAATTCCAGAGGCTGGCCTCTGACTTCCACATGTGCATCTATGGGTGCACATACACACACGCAGGAACACACATAAAAATCCAACAAAAACAACAGCAAAGAAACAGCTTTTAATATGTTTGACCCTTTTGAGAAAAAGGTACCAGGGCTGGGCTTAAAAGTAGTTGCCAATTTAATGGTTTAAAAAAAAAAGATTTTTAATTATATGTATGTATCTCCATGGTGGGTATGTGCACATGAATGTGGGTGCCCTCAGAGGTCAAAGGCGTTGGATCCCTAGAGTCAGAGTAAGACAAGTGAGCTGCCCTACATGGGTGCTGAGAAATGAACTCTGCCATCTCTCCACTATTTTTTCCTTAACGAAACTAAGAAATGTGACATAAAATAAAGGAGGGGTAAAAGGGAAGGAGAATGAAATAGAGTTGAGATAACCAAGCCTTGAGAGAACAGTGCACTTTAGACTCTAAAGAAATCTCTTGCAGGGCGTCACTCTCCTTTAGGGAAGTGGCCACTGGATGGTGGGTTGCCCAGGTCCCAGTGGATGGCTGCATACCTGTGTGCATGTAGACAGCACTATTTGGACTCAAGGTTATTAATAAGGTCTCTCACTGGCTGGTAGTAAGTAGCCTATGAGCTTCCAGGAGCCATTGCACCTGCTTCATCTGTGGGTTCTGGAGACCCAAAGGCAGGTCCTCAGTGTTTGCAAGGCAAAGGCTTCACTGAGCCCATGCCTCATCTTCGAAGTTTCCTTTTTCTACTGTGTTGTGGATGGGCATTTGTGTTTGATCAGGCCTTTAGTAGGGATCACCTGACTACCTCGTTGGTTTGTTTATTCTCCAATTGTGTATTGTTTGGGGGAGTTCTTTGATTGGTAACTCCAACAACAGACATTCAGGGCAGACATTAAGTTGGAAAATAAATGGAATGGGGTGCTAGAGGAAACTAGAGGGTAGTGGTAGATGAATGATAAAATGCATTGTATAAATATATGAAAATTTTAAGTTTTAAGACAATCTCATCACTTCACACCAACTCCTTCCAAATCCTCCCTCCCAAATTCATGACTTATTGCTACACAAATATACACATGTATGAGCACATGCACACACATGTATACAACCTCTGGGTCCATTTAGCATTGCCCATATGTACATGTGTCCTGGGTTGATCACTTGGGATTGGACATCCTGTATGGGAGCTTGTCCCTGGAGGAAGTGGCTTCTCCCTCTCAGAAGCCGCAGACCATCTGCAGCTCTTCCCCTAAGCATGGCAGCTTGTGTGCCCGTCCATGCTGGCATCTTCCCCTAAGCATGGCAGCGTGTGTATTTTGCCCGTCCATACTGGCATTCAACTAGTGTTGCCATCATGCTGGACTTGTTCATGCAAACATGCCACTGAGAGAGCACGGGTGCATTTTCCCTGTCATGTCTAGAGGACACTCTGCAGCAGCAGGCACCCTGGTCCTCTGGCTCTTAAAACCTCTCCACCCTCTTTCCCAAGGTTCCCTGCAAGGTATAGGGATTGCACTGCAGATGTACCTGTTGGGGTTGGGGACCCCACGGACTTACTATTCTCTGCATTTGAAGAGCTGTGGATCTGTACAGTCACCTGTTACAGAACGAGTCTTCTTTGGTGAGGACTGGGAGTTACACGTATTGGTATAAAGATAAGTATTTAGGTCAGGAATTGTATTAGTTTAGGGAAATGGCAGTAGAATGTTCTCTTCGGGAATCTATGACCTCTTCAGTCATGGGGAGTTGGCCAGGTTTCCAGTAATATGTGTGAATTCCCTCCCATTGAGCAGGCCTTAAGTTCAACTAGATAGCTGTTGGTTATCTAACAAAAGGGGTCATTATTGTACCACTGGGGATACCTTGTTGGTCCAGTCATTGTAGCTCATAGGCTTTACACTGGGTAGGACTACCGATTGCTCCTATCCCTTGGCTGCTTGCATAGCACCTTTTAATACTGAGAGCTGCTCTTCAGGCAGGCTGCTTCCAAATCCGGTCCAGCCAAATTCCTCCAAGTCCTGTGTCCAAAGTGTATGGTACCTTCAGCAATAGGCCCTTACCTTCAAGTTTCCAAAGGCAACCATGGGCAATGGCAGTAGCTCATACTGTTACAAAAACTTGTATTCTTCTGACCAACAACCTGAAGGGGACATTTCCCAAGCCTGACACTGAGGTTTTTGCTAGAGGGAGCATGGCTCTTGGGGATAGTACCATCACCTCATGTAGTGACCCGTATACACATACACATATCTTTTTAAGTACACTTTTGAAAGGTTTCTATATGGCCATTTCAAAGCTCTTTAGTTTTGTTCTCTTTCCTCCTTTCTCCCTGTATTATCACCCCCCAGTTAAAGTCCACCCCCCATTTTCCCATCACCCCCTCATAACACCTAACTATTCTCCTCTCCAGAGCCATTAAAAAAGAATTCCCCTCCCATGATCAATAATCATGTTCTATGCATACAGACAACCGTGATTGGGAAAATCAAATCTGTAATACTCAGTGTGGAAATGAAGAGAACACAACAGGAGCAAACCCGGGCAGGCGTGAGGAGAGTGAACTAATGCCGGTGCCGAGCCACGGCGGCTGCTCCTATGCCTGGACGCCAGATCACCTTGGTGTGTCCCTGACAGCATAGCTGTGAAGGGCTGAGGGACACCATGAGCTGAGTTCAGAAGCCCAGGAGAGCCAGTCTGTGGGGGACATGGTCTTCGCTGTTTTCTCACCCCATCTTCGTAGGAGAGAGAAAAAGAGCACATGCTTGGTGTGGCGTGGGGTATGAGTGTGCATACGTTTGAGAAACAGAAAATTTACATTTTTTTTCTGTATTTTCACATTGTGCTCACCCTCTACATACTGATGTTTGTAAGAGAGGTTGGGTATCTCTTACAGGTAGTGTGGTAATAGTTTGTAAGAGGCTGGGTATCTCTTACAGGTAGTGCGGTAATAGTTTGTAAGAGGCTGGGTATCTCTTACAGGTAGTGCGGTAATAGTTTGTAAGAGGCTGGGTATCTCTTACAGGTAGAGCGGTAATAGTTTGTAAGAGGCTGGGTATCTCTTACAGGTAGTGCGGTAATAGTTTGTAAGAGGCTGGGTATCTCTTACAGGTAGAGCGGTAATAGTTTGTAAGAGGCTGGGTATCTCTTACAGGTAGTGCGGTAATAGTTTGTAAGAGGTTGGGCATCTCTTACAGGTAGCACAGTAATAGTAAAGTAGTAGATGAAAAGGGATTCCACAGTTCTGATCTTGACCTCTGGTTCTCTTGAATTCTTCTCCTGACCACAATTCCAAGGATTCTGAATTCTCAATGTCTTAAGTAAAACTCTAACTCGGTGCAAGTAACACTGACCTTAGTCATAGGAACAGGGGTCTACAGCTGTCACTGTCACCTCCGCACATGGCATTGCTGTCTGCACCCAAGTGAGAACCACGGCAGTGTGACCCGAGGACTGCAGTTGTTGCTCCAGCTGCTCGCTGTTGGGGTTCTCCTAACCCCAAGACTTTCTATGCACCTGACAAATGGAGCTCTGTCTGCCTCCCACAGGGCAGATAGTAGGCATTGGGTGTACAGTTGGATGGGGGACGGAGAGTGGCATCCACTTGGCCTGTCACTGGACAAACTCTTGCGGAGGACTATGGGAAGTGACACTGTCCCCTGCAACTTATCCTGGGTAGCAGAAGTGTGGCATGCAGGTCACAGAGTTGTCTATAAGCCACTGAAGACTCTGACCTAGCCAAGAGTTATGAGGAAGATAAAACGTGCCTACTGAGAGGCAAACTGGGAGGGTTATAGTGAGGCCCATCTGAACCCAAATCTCAATAATTAGCAAGACCCACAGCGTAAAGATCCAGATGGAACGTGCTCCATGAAGAAATTATGATGCTGGAATTACACCTCTGCATACTTTGAGATGTTAAATTTGTCAGTTTCTGCTAGTCCAGTGATTCTCAACCTGTGGGTCGTGACCCCCTTTCGGTTGCATCTCAGATATCCTACATATCAGATATTCATGATTCATAACAGCAGCAAAATTAGTTATGAAGTAGCAATGGAATTGGCTGGGAGGGGGGGTCACCACAACATGAGGAACTGTATTAAAGGGTCGCAGCGTTAGGTAGGTTGAGAATCACCATGATAGGCCAATGTAAATCTCCACTAATTTTTAGAACTTACTCTGGAGGGGGTGCAGTGAGGAGGAAAGGGAAATGTGGAGCCAGGAGGGCTGGAAGGGCTTGCCTCACACGCTGTTCTCTTCTTTTGCTGTGCAGCTTTGTCCCGGGACCACAGAAAGCTATCCTCAAAGACCACGCACCAGAGGCAGCAAAGCTCTTTCAAGATAAAAAGCACCTTTCAAGCACATGGAGAGGGGGCAGAGATGCTATTTCAAGGCTTTCCAGAAACCCATTCCATACCTTTAAACACGGGAAAGTGATAAAAGCTGCATCCACACATGGCAAATGAAGCGATCCAACAATTTAGGGATTAGCCATGGTCTGACTCTGAACTTAGAACCAAATCCACTCCTGAACTCCAAGCTGCTTAGCCGGGTTGCACGCCAGCATCTGGATGGCTGCTCTGAAGGGCAGAACAAGCCTGTGGCTGTAGACGATCAGGTACCTCGACCCCCTACACTCATGGTGTTAAGGTCTATCTTGTAGGTTTACTTGATGACTCCGGAAAGACAACTCCAGCACTATGAGAATGATAGTTAGGAACTATTACCATTAGGAGATGGAAGAATGAAAGATGTGTTTTGAAAAGTTGAATGGAGACCTAATTTTGAAGTTGATTTCTTTACAGTGTATGCACGTGGCTACAGGCCAATGTAAACTCTTTTCATTTCAAGCCTCTGTTATTTTCCAAGCCACCATTTTAATGTTCATCCGTTTAATCAAACATCTTTAACATTGTGGAGTTCTCAAACAGTTACCCTAGAAATTGATGCTGTTTGCATGTCATGGTTTTAGAACTCTGACCTTCCCGACTTCCACTTCAGCAAGGCACTGTCTTGGTAGACTGGCTGGCCTGGGGCAGCCTTGTGCCTGAAGGTTGCCTCTGGCCTTCTAAAGTTGTTTGTGTGGTCTGGTAAGAAGCAGAGTGACTCTCTCCAGCTCTCACTCTTCCTAAACTCACTGAGAAAGTCACCAATTCTCCAGGAACCTGAGTCACACTTCTGGGCCTAATGTTGTACAGAGAACTTCTGCCAAGCTGTCTCAGTGGATCTCTGCTTTTTCCCCTGCTATGGTCACTTATTACTCTGCACTAATCCAATTTGATCCTTAGACGAGAAGAGTGACAACATACAATGTCGGGACTTGAGCTCCGAGTTCCTTTACCCCGCTGAGCAGCACCAAGCAGGACTGGCAGAGCTCAGAATGAAGCTTAAATGGCACTGAGCTTGTGGGGAGAGTGGGGGTGTAAGAAAATCCTTGAAATTTGGGTTTATCAAATGCCAGAGACTCGAGTAAGTCAGCAGGAAGTCTTAGGGTCCAGCCTTTCAAGCATTCCATCATGCTTTGTCTCCTCATCCCCATCCACGTCTTTTTTCTTAGGATGAGGGTATTTTCAACAACTAAACATCAGAGCTGTTAAGGCCTACTACTCAGACCTTACCTCGGGTCACAGCCGCCTCTCCAGTTAGCAGTGATGCTCGCTGCCAGGCGAATGTCCGTCTTCAGAAAGGAGGATGTGATGAGATGTGTGGGAAGGAGCTACTAGACCAGAGGCCCGTAGAGTGGTCAGATTTTCTTTTCTATACTTCTGTTCAGGAACTCTGGAAGGACGAGCATGCGCAGTATTTTTCCTTTGAAACCCTTTGTGCCACCATTCCTGGGGCAACTGCATGGAGACAGCTCCCAGAACCAGGAGGAGCTGTCAGTTTGTACTCAGGTGCACATCAGCTTCATGTATCCTAAGGTGCTTAGAGGCTCAGGAAAACTGTCTCATCACAGGAAATTGCTGAGCAATATTTAAGAGGTATCTTAAAAGCAGGGACTTTTCTGATTAACTTTGGTTGAACACAGACACTTTACTTATTGTTGGAGATACTTTGAAAATGTATTTTCTTCTGTGTTGGTAAATATAGTACATTTTAAAAACTTGCTTGATGATTAAAATTATTTTAGCATCTTGGGTCATATTTTTAATCCTTCACAGACTAAGGGTCTGAAGAAAGTAGCCCATAATTCATTTTTTGGAAAAGTCAGTCCCTGGCATTAGGGTGGGTCAGCAGTTAAGATCTGTTCCTTCGGAGAGCTGGAGTTTAGTTCCCAACACTCCAACTGGGTGGCTCACAGCTGCCTGCAGCTCCAGGGGATCAAATGCCCTCTTCTGGACTCCCAGGGCACCACACATACACGTGTACAGACAAACGCAAATGAAAAAAATTTAAAACCCCAAATTTATGACTTCTGTTTCCAAAAAGTAGAAATTGGAAAAAACTAAGCTGACTCTAAATTTAGTAAGGCTGTGTTTAAGTCAAGAAACACATGACTGGTACATCTTGGCTTAAAAAAAATTGTAACTGACTGCAATGGATCTGCCTCCCATTATCTCTAAACTAAGCTGTCCGACTGTAATAGTACCAGTTCAGGAAAATAAACTTCTTTCAGAGAGGGTCATTTGTGGGATGGGTAAGTAAATGGAGAATGAGGCCAGGTCTGTCAAGCATTCCTTTATCCAACAGCTCCATGCCTGAGGCCCATTCTCCATTGGACACTTACACACCAAACAACTCCCGAGCCTCTATGACTGTCTGAATGGTGGCAGCACACAAGATGTACAACTGGGCAAGGGGCATACCAAGCTTCCAAAGTCTACAACTCCAGGCAGAGCCAACACTGCCAGCTTTGACCCAAATGACTGGTATTTTCTCACACTTCTGCAGTCTAAGCCCTCCAGAAACTGGGTTGAATCCTGGACTGACATGGAAACTGTCAGGAACCAACTGGGTTACATAACAAGAGGGTTATGAAAACTGTGCAATGTGTTTTCAAATTAGAATATTCTAAACACCATACACCCTTTCTAATCGAAGAGAGTAAAATGTGAAGAGAATTGGGTCTGCATAGAAATCTGTCAGCTTCCAAAGTTTTACCTTACTGGAAAAGCAACTATGAACCTTACAAAGTTTTACCCAGAACATTCTCTTTTTCAGCATTTAGTAAGTAATTCTCATTGGAAAATGCAAGCTGAAGGGGATTTTTGGTAGAGCCTGTAACAATGATGGCCAGGCAGGGTCTCACTGCTCTCAAGCTGATACAGAGGAACTCAACTGTAGTGGACAGCAACCTGAGTTGTCTGCAAGGTAGCAAGAGTCCTGTCCTGCTTCCTAGCAACAGCCCAGGCCACAGGTCATCCCTGCTTCTGTTTACTACTGTAGTACGGCCCCAAACAAACCCCGACTCTCAGGAAGCTTGAGTAGCTTTATTTGCAGTGTGAACAGCATTTATAATAACAAAAGTGTTTACATAATAGCTTACAATTATTTTCCATACAAAATAAACTGACATCATAGTCATCTTCACTTTTTACACTTCTCACCTGTTCCATATACAGTGAGGACTTCCAGATTGTACTCTGGCCAACTCGTCAGAGATGCACATGAATAAACTCACCATGTCATCCTTAACCACTGTGGCTGGGATTTGTTTAGCCATGAAACAGTAATACACTTCAAAACCATGTTTGTTCTCTAGAAATCCTTCTTTTCTTTTCTTGAATTATGGTACATTTAGAATTTTTACATTTTATACACGTCAGAAGGATTTATTTCCACACCTTCACAATCCCATCTCTAGAAGCAGTCACGATGAAGCCCTGAGTTGTCTGGAAGGTGGCAATATCTGTGATGATGTCATGATGTCCCACAGGAAGAGACTCTGGGCCCCTTCGAGGGGTATCATCACTTGGTCCTACCTTCTGCTTATTCTGAATTTCCTGTTTAGTGGGTAAAAGTCAAAACAAAGGCCTGAGGTTAAACCTGTGCCATGTTGTACCTTTTGACAATATTCCTGTGGCTGGGAAGTTAACACCTGTTTAAAGTCACCATGCAACAGAGTCCAAAGTGACCTTCTAGGTTCCCAGTCATCATCAGAGTGCATGAGTAGCCACTATAAACGGGTCAGCATATTACCAAGGAAAGAATAGAGATATATACTTGATAGTCTAGCATTTTTAAAAACTCCTATGGAACACCTACTCTGGCTAGCACATGTAATATTCTCTAGGTCAATAACACATGCTTTGGAGGTCAATAGCCAGGCTGGGGTCTCAATTTCCTGTTTATTAGCTATGTGATCTGGGACAAAAGACTCCCCTGTTACTAACCTCTTCACCTGTAAAAGGAAAGTAGTATTTCCTAGGCTTTTTTATACTATGATGAAAGGTCATTTCTGAAGCTGACAGAGTGAGTAATGTGCAGGGTGCACACACCTATACCCCATCACTCCAGGGGAGAAGCAAGGACAGTGAACTGAGCTATGGGCCAGATCCTGCCTCCCTCCCACTCTTCCCACCACACAAAACAGAGTCCCGTACCTGGACGACTTCAGTGCCTTCGATTATCTTCCTGTAGTAGGACACAGATGGAGAACTAGTGCTTCCTGCTACAATGTAGGACCTTTCTGGGGAAACCAAGTCCCAGAACCTAGGGGAGAAGGAATAAATGACAGATCTACAGTTAATATTACTGGCTTACACCAAAAGGATTGGTTAATGTATCAGGAAAAGATTTTTCTAGAATCAATAGCATAACATTAATAGCTGTCTGGCAAGGTACTGATGGGCTTAACAGTACACGGCCAATACCTAGAACAACCTCTTTTATAAACCGAAGCATCCTTTCATGTTTTAAACCCGAAGCATTCTCTGAGACACTGCACCTTATTTTCATGTCTGAGCCAGCTGTTAACAGGATAGGATTTCCATCTGCAGGACTGCAGTAGATGCCATGGACACTGTGAGGCGAAGGCTTGAGAGAAACAGACAAGCAGTCAAATAAGACATCAGCGTAGTCCAGAAATGACTATCATTTTTAGTAGAAGTGAATTAACTGTCAACAGCTGTACAGGCACCTCAAGACATCTGACCTGTGAATGGTCTCATCCTTTTCTACTGAGGGAACTTGAGGATCCACCTAACTGCCTGGAAGGGCTGCGGGTGTAGCTCAAGGTGGAGTGCTTTCACAGCACACACACGTGGCCCTAAGTTCAATCCCCAATGTCCCCTCATCCAAAAAAAGACCCTCAGGCTGAGCATGGTGGTGTACACCAGTAGTTCCAGTGCTCTGGGAAGAAAAGGCTAGAGCGTCACCAGCTCAAGGCCAGCCTGGGCTACACACTCAGACCGTCAGACCGTAACTTCAGGACTACTTTGCATAAGACCTAATTAAGTAGGGGTCAAACCTTTCCTACGTTTAGCTTACTTGTCAAGATACTCCTGGCAACATGACCAATAGACAAATCTATCCCAAGCAGCACTCATACAAGGTACAGATGCTCAATACTATCTCTAATCTAGAAAACTGGTTGTTCACCTTTATGACCTGACCAGGAGCTTCAGCTCACTGCCACACCCAGCATCACAAGAGGGCCAGAGCACAGGTCACTCACTAGTCTGGGAATAGATCAAAATTCAGAGTTCATTTCCTAGTGAATGCATATTGCTTTTACACCATCATGTAGAGACAAAAGCCCTGCAGGGGACCCTGCAGACATAAGAAGACTGCATTCATTAGTGGGCTCTGCTTGATTTCTATCTACAGGAGCTCCACTGTGGGATCACAAACATCCAATGGAGCAGACCCAGCAATGGTCACATATGTCTAATTTGTGTTTTTAATAACACGAACTAAGAAACTCATGAGAGAGCATGCTGGCTAAAATGCCTACACATGCTCAGGATGGAGGTGACAGTCAGCACTGGTGACGAACCTGTAATTCGGAAAGTGGTGGCGCACTGCTGGCCCAGAGAGTCAGTCTCCTGTCCCCAGTCTCCATGTCCCACATGGAGACCTCATTGTTGCCCTGAACAGCTGAGAGACAAAGACAAGAACTGTTAGCTCTTCCTTCACATCTTGGGAGCAAACGCAAGGCAGCCTGTTTCTATTTCCATCCTGCAAGAAATAATAAAATCCTTAAAATAACAGCACAACTCACCACCAGACCGGGTGAGTGGAAAAAATTGTTTGTGATAGCCTAACAGCAAATACATATACTGCACTCCACCCAGGGCTGGAATAGACTATGGAATGGAAAGGCAAATCACACAGATTTCCCCTCAAGAATCTACAGCATAAATAAAGGAAAAAGAAAAGGCACATGGAAACAGCATATCATGGGCTGAGGCAAAACACCCACACAGACCCAAAAAGGCTGGACAGATGGAGCAGCAGGTGCCTGTTGAAGGCAGAATGAACTGAGGAGGCAAAAGTTCACGGTGTTTTGATCTAACTGAAGGATATTTGTGACAGAGAGTAGAGGCGGCTAACAGAGTAGAAACCATGGGCCTGACAGAGAATCTGTCCTTTAGGTACTATGCTGGGGGAGTGACCAGGATTCATTATCGATATCTACAGAGCTGGCACTATTCACGGTGAGCATTGTCCTGGGCACTGGGGGAATACTAAACAGAAAGACGCAAAAGGAGCAGAGGGACGGAACCAATCAGCGAGGCAAACTCAAACCCAGGGGGTGATGGGAGAAAGCACAGGAGTGAATGTTTCTCTCTCTCTCTCTCTCTCTCTCTCTCTCTCTCTCTCTCTCAAGTTTGGCCTGTATGAATCACACCAGGCTCTTGTACCACCCAGCTTCGACCTGTAGCAGTCTAAAAATAAAATGACCCCCAAACAGTTTAAAGTCCTACTCCTGAGAACCTGTAAATGTTACCTTGAATGACAAAGTGATTGCAAAGACGGAACTAAGGACCTTGAGAGGGGTGAATTATTCAGGATCATCCAGTGGGCCCTAAATACAAGCCCAAGCATGCTTGTAAGAGGGAAGCAGACTCATGACAACAGAATGGGCCTCGGTGCTGTTTCCACTCGGAAGAGGGGACATTAGCCAAACAGTGTAGGAAGAGAAGCAGGAAAAGCAAGCAGTGGAGTCTCACCCAAGCTCCAGTGTGGTCCTGACACACGCTGACTCACAGAACACAGCTCAGCCTTCTAACTGCAGAACCAGTGTTAAGTCTGTGTTAAGTCACCAAATGTGAACAGCACTGATAGGAGGGAGAGGGGAAAAGACGGGGGGGGGGGGGGGGGGGGGGGGGGGAATCGCCCACCCTCACTGTATCTAGAATTACAGTTTGGGATGAGGAGACGGCTCAGAGGGTAAAAGCACTTGCTGTTACACCACCTGATGACCCAATTGGTCCCCGAACTCAAGTAAAGAGCCACATGCAGTGGTGCACATCTGTAATCCCAGCATTCGTACAGCCAGATAGTAGATGAAGACAGGAGAATCGCTTAGAAACTCTTAAGGCAGCTAGCCTAGAGTATGTAACTCAGCAACAGAAACAGGAATGACCCTGCCTCAAAGCCATGGAAGGGAGAAGTGACTGGAAAATTGTCCTCTGACCTCCACATGTGCTCAGGTGTATGGGAGCCTGCTCACGCGCGCATACACACACACACACACACACACACACACACACACAATTCCTCTCAAGGTGGCTTTTCTAGTCAACATCTTTGTAAACTCCAGTAACCGGACCCTCATAACAATTCCTGCCACACTCTACCACTAAGCACACGTCTTCTGTGAGGCCTCTCTACCCACACCTGTACACAAGAACCTTTAGAAAGAAGCTTGCCTTATTGGGATACTGACCAGATGGAAAAGCCCACATAAAGCCATTTGGACCACGGTAGAGTTTGGCTGTTTCTAGATGTATTAGCCTGTTTATCCATTGCTATGACCTGAGCAAAGGGTTTATTCTGGCTCATCTTCTCAGTTCACCATGGCAAGAAGGGGGAGAGAGGCAGAACCCAGTAGCTCGTATCACAGTGGCCAGGGAATAGCTGTGCTGGCTGACTCCCTTCTCTCCCCACTTTTATCCCACTGGATTCCAGAGTGTGGACTGTACATGAGAAAGAAGAGGACAGATGAAAACCCTAAAATGATCAGGAACTACTACCTATTACTTAGGTGTGCTGCCAGACTGAAGTTTCATCTCCAGTTCTTATGAGGTGTTTTCAACTATACTTTACAGATAAGGAAAATTAATTTCAAAGTTCTGTCCAAGTGAGGCTGGAGAACGGCTCTGTAACTAAGAGCACTGGCTGCTTCTCCAGGGACCCAGGTTTGATTCCTAGACTCACAAGGCAGCTTACAACTGTCCCTAACTCTAGTCCTTGTAGCAGGAATCTTAAAGGGTCTTATTAATAAAAACAAACCCAGAGCCAGGTATTGGGGTGACTGCTGGAAGATCAGAGAAACAGAACAAGCCACAGCTACCTCACCTCGCCAACTTCTCAGCTGATCCTTTTTCCTCAGGCTGGAAGCCTCTGAGTCCTCAGATGGAATGGATCTCAGCTGAACTGCTGATCAAAAGCCTAAAAGCTTAACAGACTCTAGTTCCTGGTCCTCACACCTTATATACCTTTCTGCTTCCTGCCATCACTTCCTGGGATTAAAGGCGTGTGTCACCATGCCTGGCTGTTTCCAGTGTGGCTTTGAACTCACAGAGATCTGATGGATTTCTGCCTCCCGAGTGCTAGGATTAAAGGTGTGTGTGCCACCATTTTCTGGCCTCTATGTCTATCTAGTGGCTGTTCTGTCCTCTGACCCCAGATAAGTTTATTAGGGTACACAATATATTGGGGGACACAATATATCACCACAAGTCCCTGGTGATATGACACCTTCTTCTGGCCTCCAAGGGCACTGCACACACAGGGCACACAGACAGGCATGCAGGCAACACACCCACACACATTAAAGATAGCTCCGGAACCCACACCAGAGCACTGAGTGATCAGTGATGGAAAGGCAGGGTGCCTGTGAGAAACACAGATGCAGATCAGAAAGAATGGCTGCTGATGAGGAGCCCACAGCTCCTCCTCCTGACACTTCCAGGAAGAGGCCGGCAGTTTTAACCAACGTAGGGGACATGGATTTGGAAGAGATGAAAGATGAGAGGGGGTGGAGAAAGGAATGGAGAACGGTGGGTACCAGTTGATGGCACTGGTTCTGAACTTAAAACCTAACGGTGGGCCGCTTCCATATGAACAGAGTCAAGCACTTGGCTCATATGGGAAAGAAAAACTCAAAGAGCAAGGGTCTCGGCAACAACACACAATGTAATTCCCAACCTCGATGTCAGCCTGCATCTTACCTGCAATCACCCAGGACTGGGACAAGGGGTGCATGGAGAGGCGCCGGATGCGAGCTCTGGAGGGATGACAGTGACTGGAAATCGGCAACTGGAACCTCATGTCCCAACACGCCATGGTACCGCTGCTCGTGCCTCAAGTTTAAAAGGCACAAACCATTAAAATCCAAGCAAAGACACGATGCTGCATTTACAACAATGGCCAACAGTGCTGCCTTTGGATGAATACATTTTTAGATTTTTGATTAAGACAGGGTCTCACTATGTCTCCTTAGCTGGCCTGGAACTTGTTATGTAGACCAGGCTGGCCTCAAAATCACAGAAATACACCTGCTTCTACCTCCCTAGTACTAGGAGTAAAGACATGCACAACCATACCCAGACTGGATAAGGCGTTTTAGAACTGCCCTAGTCACTGAGAAAAAGGCTTTGTTGCCAGGCCTGGTGTCACAGACCTATTATAATCTCAGCTATTCTGGAGGCTGAGGCCTGCCTGAGCTACAGAGCAAGTTCAAGACCAGCCCGGGCAACTTGGTGAAACTATGCTTCAAGATAAAAACTGAAAACAGGATTGTGGCCATAGCTCAACAATATAGCACTTGCCTAGTGTCCATAAGACCCTGGAATCAAGAAAGGGAAGAAAAAAGGCTTTGCTTCCATGAGGCTTTCTCCCCAGCTTCAAACAGCAGCCATGATTGCCAAGTAACAGCCATAAAGTGCTACCATACCGCGATTATAGTACTGTCTGGTGAACGCAAATTCAAAAAGAGTAATTCACTAAATACTGGTGCTGCTATTAACTGCCAAAGGCACCCGCAAAACCAGAAGCTGTGGAGAAGATGAAACTGAATTTGGTGAGCCAGAACATTCAGACTGCCTGAAGAACAGCTCCATCCTCCCTGATCACTTCTAGTGATCACTGCAAAGTCCAAAGTGGCAGCAGTTTTGTGTCATTAGATTTCAATCAGCTCCATGTGTCCTTTGCCCCAAAACATTCTGCAGACAGGACAGGTGTAGGTGTCCAACCACCGCAGAAAAACGGGCGAGTACCCACACAAGCTCCCCATGGCATCCCAAACTCTACTAAGAAGAATGGCCCCTGTGACCAAAGAACAGCGTCTGTCCCAGCACTGAGCAGCTGAGCAGAGTACATTCCTGGGTTGGTCTCCAACTCCACAAGACAGATGGACAGAAGGACAGTGAGTCCCTCCATATCTCTTCACCACACTCCATGACGATGATGACAACAGCCACAGGTGGCATCAGTGCCCTCCCCAAAGCTGCTCAGGTGCCGAAGACACCACTGTCCTTTGGAAACTTGCTGGCTGTGCACTACCTCACCTTCCGCAGTGCTCGGGTGTCATGACGACAGAGTGTAAACTAAGGGATCCAGAAACCTAAACGCAAGTGCAGAGAACCTTGCCTTTTCTGGGTATGAGAGAAAGGAGAAAATGTGGTACCTTCAAGGAGCATATTCAAGGCACCATGCAGGGAGGGACCTGGGCATCTATGTCTATTAACAGAGTGTTTGCCTAGCATACAAAGTCCTGCTTCCATGCCCAGTACAACATGAGCCAGACACTGTGTTACCCAGCACTTGGGAGAGAGGCAGGAAGATCGAAAGTTCAAGGTCATTGTTAGGTATTGTAGGGATCAGCCTGGATACATTAGGACCCTTCTCAAATACAAAAGAAAACGCACAACACCACGGGGGAAAATGTGACTTTTGAAAACAGGAAAGGGGGAAGAAGGTGGTGAGAAGCAGTTCTAAGGCCAAGCAGTATAAAGGACTTTAGTGACATACAGAACTGTCACTGTAATTAATGACAATGCATTGTGTATTCTAATTTCTGAAGGTTTTAAATATTTTTACCACAAACTATGTGAGGTGACAGATTTCCTAATTACCTGATTTAATCATTCATCAATATAAACGTGTCAAAATACCACATTGTATCCCCTAGATACAGTATTATTGCAATTAAAACTAGAATTTGTTTTTAATCAGCAATCCCACTCATGGGTATACACCTTAGAAAAACGAAATTAAAGTTCCTACAAAAACCTACTTCTAAATGTTTACAGCAAATTTAACTCAGAAAAGCCCCAAACTAGAAACAATTCAATCATCCAACTGGAGCATGGGTGGTCAATACACAAATTATCTATAAATAAAATGAAAAACAATTTAAAACTCCTCATACATGAAAACAATGGAAAGCCTTACAAACTTTGTTTAGTGAAAAAAAAATAGCATGCACACTGTAGGATTCTGTTTCTGTGCCCTTCTGGAAAGGGCATGAAGCCGTGGGGACAGACACTGGATGAGAGGTTCTACACCGGTTAAAGACAATGACGACAATGACAACGGGGGGGGGGGGGGGGGGGCTCACTCAGTGCTGCTGGGGTACAAACTGGTACAGCCACTCTGCAAGTCAGTGTGGGGCTCCTCAAAAGGCTAGAGACACATCTACCATGTGATTCAGCTATGCTGATCTTGGGCAAATGCCCAAAGGACTCCATGCCATCCTATAGAGACACCTGCTAATTAATCCATGGTCATTACCGCTCTATTCACAACAGTTAGGAAACAGCTCTGATGTCCATGAACTATTGGAGGGACACTGACTGTGGTACCTATACACAATGAAATTGTACTCAGCTGTAAAGAAAACTGAAATTAGGAAATCTGAAGGTGAAGGGATGGAACTAGAAACATCGTACTTAAGTAAGAGAGATCCAAAAAGACAAACAGCGCATGTTCTCACTCTTACAGAGCCTAGCATCAGATCTTAGAACTGCGCTACACTTGGAGCACCTTTAAATCCAGGAAACTAGAAAGGGGCCATGAGGTGGGGAGGGACATCTTGAGAGAGGGAAGGCAGCAGAAGACAGGTGATGTGACAGGGAAAGAGGAATGGGTGGGTAAAGAAAGGAAAGGTGGGGTGGGGACAACACACTGAGAACCTTCAGCAAGCCATGTGGAACCTGAACGTTACAGGCTCCCGAAACACACACTCATATGAGTGCTTAGTTGGAGCTGTCCTACACAGGGACAGTGCTCCCCACAGAAGCCACAGCCAGCAAGACCGTAAGCAGTCATGGAGGACCAGGGTAACACAGTGTCATGAACTCACATAGCTGTGGAAGCCTACACAGAGAAGCCAGTGAACAGTCCATCGTGGAAAGGGGCGGGGGGGGGGGGGTGCTCATAATGCCTACCCCTACCTGAGAAGACAAGGACAGCTGATGGTGCTTTAACCGTGTTGCCTCAAGGGTACCCAAGCTCCAGTGGATGCCCTCTACCCAGGCATGTGGGCAGGACAATGGGACTTGGCAGTTCTTTTTTTTTTTTAAGGAGCATGAATTTGGGAAGGGGTGTGGGAGTGCACAGGGAGAAGTGAGAAGTGAGTATGTCCAAAATACAATGTATACATGTATGAAATTATCAAAGAGTAAACAATATATGTTGTTTTAATAATTTTAAAAACTGGTTAAAGGCTATTTTCAGAAGAATCATTTGTATTCTGTTTGTGGTAAAGGTCACACTAGAGTATGTAATTTTCAGAACTTAGAAACACTTCAAAAACAAACAAAAGATAGATGAAAGATAGTACGCATCTTCAGTCTTTAGGGCAAAGGGAGTGGAAGATGGGAAAACAGAAATCCATTGTTCTGCTTTTCCACTAGCCCTGTGATAGATGCTTCCGCTCACTAAATCTTCAAAGCAGCCTTGGAAGGAATTAGTCCCATTAGAAGATGAAGATGCTGCGACTCAGAGTTAAGTAGCCTGCCTGAGGTCACAGGAATTTAAAAGTGTTGGCTCAAACTCAAATGCTGTTTTCCTTAAGTTGGAGCTTCTCCAACAGCCCAGAGAACTCCAACAATTCTTAATTGCTGTGAGTCTAAGACAAATGTTCGCTGAGAACAAGAAACCATTCTCTGTTTTATTATGCTAATTTCATCCTTTCACACAATGCTTTGCTTGTGGGTTTTTTTTGTTTTTTTTTTTTTTTGAAATATACTTTCATGTAACCCAAGTTGGCCTTGAACTCACTATGTAGCTGAGGTGCCACTGGCCAACCACCGTGACTGCAAGGGTGCACTACCATACCCTGCTCAACTATACCCTTTATTCTACTTTATGTGTGATGCTAGAGAGTATGGCCAGGGCCTTAGGCATATTAGGCAAGTATTCGCACTGAGCTACTTCCAGCCTCATATAAGCCTAATAAAAGATAAACTGTAAGATATTCTATGACACAGTAGTTATGAAAACAAAGGGGATAGAAAAATCACCAGTAAAGACAACAGAAAAGCTGGTTTTCCCAGGATGCTACCTGCAGGTGTTGGTGGCATCCCAACACAACGGTCGGCTTACCTATGCAGAGCCAGCACTGGTGGATGTCCACAGCAAAGGAAGTGATGAGACCTGACTTTAAGTCATGCTTTAATGTCCATGCATTGCTTGAAGACCTGAGGTCCCAGCCAACCAGAGACCCATTCACCGTGGCATAGGCAAGAACAGACTGTGCCCCAGAGTTGAAGTGATGCATGTCCACCACGCATCCATCTTCCTTCTGATCCAGAATCCTACAGAAACACAGAAGTAAATACACAAGTTTTTCCAGACACTGAAAATGGAGCACTGGTTTCCACTTGAGATAAACTACCAGCCTATCCATGGCCAAAAAGGAAAAACTGGCCAGTTGGAGCGGCACACCCTTTAATCCCAGCGCTTGAGAGGCAGAAGAAGAGGCAGAGAAAGTATGATTTCTGTGAGTCTGGGGTTGACCTGATCTACATAATCAAGTTCCAGGACAGCCAGAGCTGAGACCCTGTCTAAAAAGATAAAAAATAAAAATAAAAATTATGTGACCTCAATGAGACAATTACAGTTGACTATTTTTAAAGATAATTTCAGACTCAGAAGAGTGTAAAAAGTTTCTGAACATTTTTACTGTTTCTCCTCACATTGCCAACTTCTATAACTAGAGCATCTACCAAAACTAAGAAACCAACCTTTTTTAACACTAATAAAATCAGCTCTTTGTGTGAAATACAAGGATTATTACAAATAGATAGATGGCTATGCATCTTCCCCGGCATTACCACACAGAACCGTCCGGCACCCTCTACAGTGTCCTGTGCAGTCCGTTTGCATCTAACTCCATCCATCCTCTTAACTCATCGCAAAGATCAATTTTGTTCCTTCCCAGAATGTCATATAATTGGAAACATGGGACAGATAGCCTTTTGAATCTGACATTTTTCATTAAAAAACTTATTTCACATTCGTCAGTGCTGATGCCGTGAGCTAATAGTTCTTCATATTGCAGAATTCTATTCTATTGCATGGCTATGCCAGATTGGTTTTCGGGGTTTGTTTGTTTGTTTTCAAGGTGAGATGTTTCTAAATCTAAAAAGAATGTCACAGGGCTGAGGTGTAGCTCAGCAGTCGAGCGCTTGCCTAGCATACATGAGAACTTGTGGTTGGGCCCAGCATCACAGACAAGGAAGAGGAGGGGGAGAGAACGGAAGGGAAAAGGACAGGATTATAAAAAGTCAGTTGGTAAGTTATTTTAGTCTTGAGTCACATAGCTGACCTCTTCTCAGATAAACATTTATAGATATTCGACTTCTGACTATACTTCCAAGCAGAAGGGTGATTTTAAAATATCAAAACATTAAGTCAGCTATTAAATGGTTTGTTCCATAGTATTCTTTTTTTTTAATTGTTGTGTGAGTGTGTGTGCACACACACGTGCACAGTGCCCTCAGAAGCCAGATGAGGGCATCAGATCTCCTGGAATTGGAGGTACAGGCAGTTATGAGTGGCTTGACATGCTGGGATGTCAACTGAACATGGATCCTCTGTAATTAACTGATGAGCCATCCCTCCAGGCCAGATTCTAAAGCTTAAGAAGCATGATCACAGTTAACAGGGCTGAACGCTACCAATGAATAAGTAACTTAGGGCCAGGTTACTTTGGAGCACACTAGAGTCAGGTACAGTAAAATCTAAACAATCCAGCAGGGTCTCCCAACCTAGGCAGCAAACATTTGCTTAAACGTAGTGTATACAGTGCAAAGCTGTCAGGTGAGAGAAACATGCGGAGTGTGTGTCCCCTTTTATTGTCTGTCTGTGTGTCCTAGGGCACAGTCATCACACAGTACACTCTGCCAATAATTTAAATGAACTCAGTAAGTATAAAGAGTCATCCTCTGCAGAAACAACTTTAAGGAAAACTGGCAGCAACTTGCTGTTAGAAGCCATCAATATGTGCTGGGCTAAAGCCACTCAAATATATTTAGTGATTATCCTGAAAATACACACTTTTTTATAAATGTAAAAGCAAAGCAAGACACACCAACAAAGATATCCTAAGTGCCCCAACAGACATTCCCTTTTACCTTAAGCTACACAAGGATCTCAAGGCAGCATTTTATGAAATTAAAGTCTTATTCTACTTTTTCTGGGGGGTGCACGACCTCTTCCCAGCATGCCCTTCTCAACTGCCCTGCTTACCAGACTCACTTGCTTGTAGTTGCACCTTTCAGTGTCTGTGTGCATGCATGCACGCACTTGTTTGCACATATGTGTGTGAGCACATGAGAACATAGTGTGCATTTATGGGTCAGAAGACAATGTTGACTGCTAGTTCTCAGGCACCCGCCACATTTTGTTTGAGACAGGATCTCTCACGGGCCTGGAACTTTGGTACATAGGCAGTTTAGCTGGCCTGCAAGCTTCCAGGGATCCTCCTGTCCCCTCCATCTCCCAGTACTAGGGTTACAGGCATGCACTACTTTGTATTTGGGTTCTAAAGATCTGAACGTAGGTCCCCTCGTGCCTGCAAGGGACTTTATTAATGGAGCCATTTCTCCAGTCTTTGTCCATTGCAACTTGATGCGTGCCTTCCAGGTGGGACATTTCCACACTGCGCTCACACTGTCTGGGAACTTATCTTTACCTCCCAGCAGACTACAGATTCTCAGAGAACACAATGGAGGACTGGTACGACGGCTTAGTATAATAAATAATATAGTATAATAAATAACTTGCCACCCAAGCCTGACAACCTGAGTCTGATTTCCAGGACCCATAGCAGAAGGAAGAACTGACTCCTCAAAGTTGTCCTCTGACCACTACAAATTCCCTGTGGAACCCCATGCACTCACAGATACCATAATCTTTTTTAACAAAAGAGGGAAAAAGAACACAATGTATCTATTTATATCTGGAATCCTTAGTGCATAACAATGGTCAGGAAAAAAATGCCTGTCTTTAACTTATTTTACATAAAGTTTAATCTTTAACTATTAATTTACAAAGATGAGATTCGTAAACAAAATCAATCAACATTTTATTTTAGAACAATAAGCAAATTTTTGTCTGAAAGATATTATCAAATTTAGACATTTTAGTGCCAAGCAAAAGAACATGAGTTTTCTTAAATGATGAACACTCACTGTGCTCTGATGGTTAGACAATCTGGCTAATACCTGTGTCATTTAGGAAGATTCCAGACTAAGATGATCGAGTCCAGGCTGCCCCTGTGTGTGCACTTCTAACAAAGTGCAGAAATAAGAAGCCAAGGCTCTGCCCTCTAAAGCTAAGCAGCACATGAGTGTTCTGGGTCAGAAGCAGTTTCCTGCCCTTCGGGCTTACAAGGATTGTAAATAGAGGAGTACCTATTGGTCCACACCACTCTGCAGTGAGGGGAGGTGGGAGTTACCACAGTACACTTACATGCAAAGTTAAAAAGACATTGGACAGTACCTGCTTTGTAGAGGGTGGATTTTAGGAGACTTGGGTAACTTAGAAGCCTCAATTCCAAGAAGCTGGACAGCACCATTATCGGATGCTATGGCCAAGTAGTGGGAACCTTGGCAAAATGTTAGTGTCTTGACTCGCCCTCCAATTCGGCTGTATGTAAGAATAGACCTGAATGAAAGAAATAGAAGACCATTTCTGAAACAGCCACAGCCATTATTGCTAACATTAATTGACATGGTTATTAACAAGGTTGTTACTCTGAGGTCCATTTTATCCTTATGTTCTCTAAGAGTCAATGCACAGACCTCCTTTTTTCAAATGTCCATCTTCAAGCACTCCTGTCCTACTACAGAGACTGCCCCTGCCCCACAAGTTCCAAACCAATTCTCCAACTTGTACAACACTTTAAATCCCATATCCTTCAGCTCTTCTATAGCTCTGAACATGCAGACTGTCACAGTTGGGAAAGCTCTAACTTCAGAAGCAAAATTCTGTTCCCAGCTACCTGCACGACCTCTGTCATGATCTGTACCTCGGTTTCCTCATCCACAAAGTGCCTCACCTCACAGGACCAGAGGAGGGGTCCACTGACCATCCACACATGCAGACTTTCACAGAATGCCTCACCTCGCAGGACCAGAGGAGGGGTCCACTGACCATCCACACATGCAGACTTTCACAGAATGCCTCACCTCGCAGGACCAGAGGAGGGGTCCACTGACCATCCACACATGCAGACTTGCAGTTCAGCATCCAGCCTCACACACACTGCCCTCTCAAGCTGCCCCAGCCTTCCTTGCTTGCTGCCATGCTTTCTGAGGATCTGATCGACAGGATGCTGCCATGAGCACCACCTAACCTGTCGCTCCCCACAGAATTGGTGTTATTTACACTTACTTTTAAACAAAAATAGATCATTTGATATTTTTATCTATCATTCCTCTCTGGTTCACTTTTTCTTAGTAATAGCTTTACTGTACTATAGAGTACATTGAAAGCAGTCTATTTACTGCTAGTATAGGAAAATGAAATTGATCTTTGCATAAAGATCTTGCATTCTGTCTTTTCATTTAATGTTTTTTCCATATACTAGACCATGCTGACTGCTATCAGAAATAGTTTTACTTTTTTCCCATTGTATAATATTACATACAAAGGTGTGGGTGTGCATGTGTGCGTGCGAGCACGTGCACGTATTCCTTACCTAAATACCCTGGCTAGACCCTCCAGTGTAACGCTCAGTGGAATTGCCAAAAGTACTCATTATTCTTATTCTTCATCTAGAATGCCTGCGCTCTTCACGGAGAGTACGGTGTCAGCTGTGGTTTGTGGCGATGGCTTTGATTATTTCTCCATTACTAATTTACAGAGCTGCTTTTAACTACCAAAGGGTGGACTTTGTCAAATGCATTCCCGGGGTCTGTAGAGATCACTGGGTGGTTTCTACCCTTTCTTCTCTTCACATTTTGTATGCTCATTTCCAGATGCTGAAATAGCCTTGCTCTCCTGGGGCAAGCTGTTCTTGTTCATAGTATATAATCCTTTCAGACTACAGTCAGTTTAGAGTGTGCTGATGATTTTCACAGCCAAGCTGTTCTTGTTCATAGTATATAATCCTTTCAGACTACAGTCAGTTTAGAGTGTGCTGATGAGGATTTTCACAGCCAAGCTGACTATGGCACAAGTCTGTAACTCCTGTATGGCACAAGCCAGGTCATGTATCCTGGCTACAGTGTCAAGGTAATACCTGCTCACAGGCTGAGTTCAGAGTGTCCCCTTATTTCTTGGGAGCCCTTCTGAAAGACGGATTATAATTCTTTAAATGCTGAATAGAGTGCACCACAAAGCCCTCAGCCTGGGCCTTTCTTTGTGAGAAGACTTTTACTAACTGACTCTCGTAATTTTATGCTGTTTATGTGTTCTATTTCTTCTTAATCACTTCAAGCAGCTGCTTCTTTCTATGAATTTGCCCATTTCATCCTAATTTTTGGCATATAACTGTTTACAGTAGTCATTTTTACTTCTGACCATAATATCCCTGATATTATTCTGATTTGCATAACGAGTCTATTTTCATTTCTCTAAAACAAAATGGTTACTCCCCTAAAAATTTTCCAGTTTCGCTGATCTTTATCAAGAACCGATTTTCTGCTTTTACTTTTATTATGCTTTTCTGTTCTCTATTTCATCTTTTCCTTTTTAGTCTTCTTCCTCCCACTTCCTCTGGGCTAAATCTGCTCTCCTCTGGCTAATTGGTTCCAGCTAAATTGCTGACTTGAGATCTTTTTTTAAAAAGTACAGATTACTATTTACAGGTATACATCTCCTCAACACTCCTTAGCCACGCTCCCATCTTTTGGGATCCTGTGTCTTCATTTCCATTCATCTCATGCTCTCAGCCACACGTTGCTTCATCTCCATACACATGTGAACTCCTCACATCCTTTCTATTGCCACCACCCAACTTCATCCACTACAGCTGGAGAATATACTTTATATGCTCCACGCTTTGACATTCATTGATGCTTCTTTTATGAACTAATACTTGGTTTAGTCTGGAAAATACCCCATGTACACCTCAGAAAGAAGTTCTATTCCAGTGTTGTAGAGTTCTTTTGCTCTCTGTCAGATGTGATCACTAGGCAGCATTGTCCAAGGCCTCTATTTCTGTGCCATTTTATATCACCCGGGTCTAGCCACACTGAAAACGGACGTTAGTCTCCTGCTATTGTGGCTCCACCGTCACTTTCTGCTTCACATACTTTGTCAGGTGCCTGCTTTTGTAATTGGCATGCCTTCCTGATGGACTGAGCTTTTACACTGTCAAATGTAATTGACAGGAGTTGTTTCTCTGAGGGTTTATCTTTCTCACCAACCCCTGGGGCATGTGGTTTATCTTTCTGATCCTTTCAGGCCATTCACAACTTTGAATTGAAGATGTCTTTTTCTGTAGAGCAAAGTGGTCCCAACTATGTCCTTCTTTCCACCTCTTTCCCTCCTGATTAGTCGCCATGGTTACTAACAGAGATGATGTATGTCTGACATTGTTCTATCTATTCCTGGTCTTAACTGGGTTTTCTCCACTGATGCCTTTTTTTTTTATTATTATTAAATATGTTTGAATAGCATTTTAAATTTCTTGGTTTTGAGTTTTACTAAAAGTTTCCAAGCTTTTTTTTTTTTAAATTTTTTCTTTATTTTATGTGTATTGATATTTTGCTTGCATATATGTCTGTGTGAAGGTGTCAGATCTTGGAGTTACAAACAGTTGTGAGGTGCCATGTGGGTGCTGGGAATTGAACTCAGGACCTCTGGAAGAGCAGTCAATGCTCTTAACCGCTGAGCCATCTCTCCAGCCCCAGTTTCCAAGCTTTTAAGAAGTTACTGAGAAATACAATTGACATCTTTTAAAAATTAAATAAACAGCAACTTAATTTAAACACACAAAACTCTGTTTTAATAATATATTCCTCTCTCTTTCTGGTCAATTATTGTCATGAAGTGTAATGAATACACTATGTTATAAACGAAGGGTGAGTATTGCTGAGAATGAAAATAACTTGCTTGGAGGTTTGAATAAAATGTTGGTTTAAACCCTGTTTCAAAAAAACCAAAAAGAAAAGAAGAAAGAAAAACTATACAATGGAGAAAAGAAAGCATCTTCAACAAATGGTACTGGTATAACTGGATATTAACTGTAAAGTAAAGGATAACTACGCTACAATCCTCAGACTTAGAAAGGCTAGGTAACAATGAAGGCCCAAGGGGGGTGATACATGGATCTCACGGGGAAGGGGAAATAGAGGAGATCTCCTGGGTGGACTGGGGGAGGGTGGGCATGGGAACTTGAGGGATCAGGTTTTGGGGGTGGGCGGAGGGGGACAGTGCTGAGAGAAATGACTGGAAAGGGGGGCTCTAAGGAGTTGGATAGAAGCCTGATGCAAGGGAAACTCCCACAAGTGTACAAGAATGGCCCCAGCTAAGACTCCTCGCAGCAGTGGATGCATAGTCTGAACTGGCCATCCCCTGTGATCAGATTGGTGACTGCCCTGTTGTCACTGGAGAGCCTTTATCCAGTGACTGATGGAGACAGATTCAGAGACTCAGGCCACACACTGGGTTGCACTCAGGGAGTCCTGCTGAGGAGAGGGAGGAGGGATGTTGGAAATGGTGTGTGTGGAGGGAGAGGGGGTTAGGAGCATTGCAGGAAAACCCACAGAAACCCCTAGCCTAGCTCACGGGAACCAGAGTCTGAAACAACAACCAGGGAGCCTGCATGGGACCAACCTAGACCACACATGTGACAGTTGTGTAGTGTGGTCTGTATGTGGGACTCCCAGCAATGGGAGCAGCGGCTGTCCCCGGTGCTTTGACTGGCTCTTGGGAACCTGTTCCTCGTGCTGGATGGCCTTGCCCAGCCTGAATACAGGGAGGCTTGCCCTTTTCTGAGCGATTACGGAGGAGGGGTGCATGTGGGGGGTGGGGGAGGAAGGGAAGGTTGAGGTTGGATTATAAAATAAATAATTAATTTAAAAAAAATCCACACAAAACAAAAAACAAAAATAAAATTGCTACATACATCTATGATTCATTTATATTCTATTCAATGCAATGCCGAGAGAATAAACACCAAAATAATAGGTATGATGTAAAATCAGAGCCCTTTAAACAGATACACAGCCAACCCCCCACCTTACCAGGCTTGTAAACAAGGAGTGGACTTCTAAGTTCCTTTAGTTGTCAAGGGTATTTGATTTGACAGCATTTTAGTTAATTATGCTCAATGAACTAATCACAAGAAAAGCAGCAGAGAGCTCCCCACATCTTTTCAATGTAGATGAGATTCCTTCTCATTTATAGTAGCTCTTCTGGCAGAACCAATTAGGCGAAGAGCAAACAGGAAAACGGGAGAATGAAATGAGATGACACAGACTGGGCAGGGGCAGAGGAGGTTAGAAACCTCAAGCGGGGGTGGGGGAGACAGAGTATCCTGCTGCCCAAATCTAAAGTCCTTATGATATCACATTTATCAAGTTCATATCCTGGGCATTTAAAGTCATAAAAACCAGGTTCCAGAGCAGTGGGTCTTGTTTTTCTGATGCAGCTGTCACCCCACTGTCCTGTTACTTCAGACGCTTTTCATCTCTTCAGTAAATCAGGTGTTCAGCCATCAAAACAGTAGCCAGTCTGGTCTCTCCCACTGTCTAGACCACATCTCCTTGCAGCACCAGAGTGGACATCCTCCCACTGCTGCTGCCTTACCCTTCTCATCCTGTACTCAGCACCGCCAGAGCCATTCCTCTGTCATCTGGGGTCATGACTCCCCTATTCACGACCTTCCAAGACCCCCTCTCACTCAAAGTCCCCAGGAGAGCCCTAAAATCCTACAGAACTGGTCCCTCCTCCTCCTCCTCCCCCTCCTCCTCCTCCCTCCTCCTCCTCCTCCTCCTCCTGCTCCTCCTCCTCCTCCTCCTCTCCATCTCTCCTGTTTTGCTCAGGTCACACAAAACTTCCTGCCAAGAATGACTGACCAGTCCCCACCCCCACCTGGGGCCTGTGAAGTCCCTGTTTCCTCTGTCCAGAACATTCCACATTCCCATATCACTCTTTCTCCCTTTTTCTAATTCTTCCTTCGGATTCATTTTCTCTGTGAGGTAGTCTCTGGACAGTTTACTGAGAATTCCAGATGGCAACACCATCACCCAACCCCCAACCCCTGCCACCCCATTTCCTCGTCATCTCCCACAGCTTTTCAATACTTTAGTTACACTTCTGGCTGTCTCACTTCCCACCGGATGGCCAGTGGCACAGGACTTTGGTCCACAAGGCCCCATGAATCCCTTGCTCCTAAGCAGCTCTGATGCAGAGAAAGCACTCGTAAGCATTGCTGATTTAGCTGACGAGGCTAACCCCACCCCGTCACATCACGTGATGTGTCACCTTGTCGTGGTGGTCTTCCCCTCCATCTTCTGACTGTTCCAGATTTTCACTGTGCCGTCATTTGAACATGTTGCAAAAAGTAGGTGCTCATCAGAGACTCTAATTCGATTTACAGCAGATTTGTGCTCGTGAAGATGTGCAACTAGTAGCCCTTTAGGACGCCACCCTGAGACAAAGCAAAAGTGTATCTTAGACTGTGGTTGTGACACACGGTAACCTATCACCCTCTGGCTACAATTATCGACAACTAACTTCGGAGCAATCGTAAGAACTAATTGGTGAATAGGTCCCCCAGCTAGCCCATCCAGAGGGGTCTACTGGACTGTGTATGACATGTTACTGACTAAGGTACCAAGGCAGCTGCTCAAACAGCTTCAGAAAGACTCCACACCTGGGGCCCTTTTCAGTGTTTGAGAGATAGAGCAGCTCCTTACCCCTCGGAAAACCACTGCCTGCTGATGTAACAGAATGATCATCCTAGCCTAGACAAACAGCTTGCAGGCCACTTTCTGAGAAAGAAACTTGCAAAACCCCAGCTTGGGACACTAGAGTGAGTCAGGCTTTAGCTGGACTTCACCAAGCTTTCAGCGTCTCAAATGTAACATGGGGATATACCACTTAGCCTAAGGGGTGGGTATGCACATAAATAACATGTGTGGGTCCAACACTGCCCAGACTACATGATCACCCAGATGTCAGCTGGGCACAGTGGCATACGCATTTAGTCCCAGCACTTGGGAGGTTGAAAAAGTGGGTCTCTTTGAGTTCAAGGCCAGCCTGGTCTCATAGCAAGTTCCAGAAGAGCCAGGTTACTTAGACCTGTACCCAAACAAAATGAACAAAAAAGGCAAAATGTCCAGATTGTTAATTTCTTCTTTGTCTGCAATCACTTCTTCTATGGTATAAACACACTAGAAATAGAAATTACAGCCTCAGAATCTACATGGACTTCCTAGTACTTTTAAGATAGAACCTTACTTTTCTGTATTTTATTATGCATATTTCTTTTGTGTATAATTAATTTCCCCAAAGTTACAAATTATGAGACCAACAATCATGTCTCATCAATGACCTCAGTGCTCAGCATAGGTCCCTGCACATAACTGTGGTGGTGCATGCCTTCAATCCCAGTACTCAGGAGGCAGAGGCAGGCAGATCTCTGTGAGTTCGAGGCCAGGAGGTCTACAAAGTGAGTTCCAGGACAGGTTCCAAAGCTACACAGAGAAACCCTATCTCGAAAAACCAATAAAAAAAAAGAAAGAAAGAAGTTGAACCATAGATATCAAGAGAATGTTCAATAGCAGAGCACATAGGATAGTGCCTTGTTAAGTGATGTAAGTGATTTCACTGGATGTTATGTTTGAATATATCACATGTAACTACCTGTTAAACAAAATAAATATTTCTTATCATAGATAAATCATATAAAAAAAGAAAAACCAATAAATAAATAAATAAAATAATTCATAGCTTGTACAAATTAAATAAAACATTGTATACAGTTAATATTACTTAATTTTAAAATAAACCAAAAAGTTTTGCTAAAAATCAGACCTACAGTGGATGTCATCACTGTGCCTGAGTGGTAGCAATGTCATTTTTGAATGATTGTTTTTCTTACCAAAAGGCAAAAATAAAACCAAGATTCCTGACAAATGTGACTTACTCAACATTAAAAACGAAGTTTCCTCTTGCATTGGTAAGTTGCCCCCGTGGGAACACAAAAGCTAAGAAGGATATTCTCAGTCTGAGGGACCATGAAGTCTACAAGAGCTACAAGTTAGGCTGAATATTTTATACAACCACTCAAGTGTGGAAAGAAGAAAAAAAAAGTTCAACAATCACTGCACATTTCTATGGTTACTGAATAAAATGTATAACTCCATTTATGTATGAAATGCCACCTGTGAAGAGGATTATAACACAAGATTGTGAGTAGTCATATTTTTTGTTTTTAAGCAGATCTGGTAGGTAGGTGACATTAGCTTACATCATAGAAACAGCTTGAAGATTCCAGGATATTTGTTTTGATAACAGCATCTGACTAGACTCCTTAGCACTTCAGTATTCTCTAAATGTTCTTCAAGGGCCCTCTACCAGCGCTTCCTGAGACCACAGCAAAGCTCACAGGAATTCCTGCGAGCTCTTCACAGTCTAAAGGTAAATACACTATGCATTTCTTCTGTGTTAAGTAAGTTTCTACTATCACAGCAGAAATACTGAAATTCATTAATTTTTAAAAAATCTACAACAACGAACCAAAGAGCAGCCTGCCACACTACACAAAGTGGGCTGCTAATACAAGTGGACCACATCCTGAGCCCAACACGCTCTCCAGTTCTATTAACCCTCTCAGAAAACAGGAGCTGTTTTACCAAATTCTTTAAAAGTTTTGTGGGGTTTTGTTTTTGTTTTTTATGTGCATGGGTATCTTAGCTGCATGTCTGTGTACCACATACATGCCTGGTGATCATGGAGGCCAGAACAGTGAGTCAGATCCCCTGGAACTGAGGTTATAGATGGTTGTAAGCCATCATGTAGGTGCTGGGAATCAAACCCGGATCCTCTATACTACAAGAGCAGACAGTGTTCTTAACTGCTGAGCCATCTCTTCAGACCATTTTGCCAAATTCTTACTGTTGGTGATTAGCTAAATGCTGGCACTGTGAGTTACTCTGTTCTTTTCAACAGTCTCCATATTTTCTGAATGTCCTAGCTTTTCTTCAGTAATAACACTATCAGAGGGTAAACTCCACAGTGATTAAAAGCAGGGGTTCACCCCTAGAAACCTCATGTTCATCAAGAGGCAACGTGAAAGTGGGGGGAGGTGTGACACCAAGACAACACACCACAGCCCGCACAGCCGGGAAAAGGGACGCACACACAGGCTACATTAAGTGCCGGCCTGAACGCAGTACTGCAAGTCGATCAAAGCTAACGATGCCAAGTCCACACACACTGACTTCAGGTTTCCTACCCATTGCCTCCTGCTCTGGGCTGCTTCTCCTTCTGGCTATTAAAGCACATGCTGCCTGGTGCAGGCTCCCTTTCCAAGGCTCTCACGAGCACAAGTGTTTCAGATGTCGGAGGTTTCATGTACCTCCCTAACCAGAGCTTGTCATCAGAAATGCTAACAGTCCTTAACTTTTGAGCTGAGGATTTTGGGATTTTGATTAGGGATGCTTAACCTGACTCAGTTCCCACACCAGAGCCCAGGCTTGGGGTCGAGGCAAGGGAGCAGGAACACGAGTCCTCACCGGGTGGCGGTGGCTTACTCTCCCACTCAGCGTTCTCCATCATCTGCTTGGCTATGCGCTCTGCATTGCACTGCTCACGCTTCTGCTGTATGAGCTGCTGAAGTTCCGTCTTGCAAGTTGTGATCCGGATCTGGTAAGTGGACGGCAGGACTGTGCTACTTAAAACCTGAATCACCGGCTTCTTACTGGGGATGTGTGCTACTTCTGAAACCTGCAAAGCACAGTAGAGATCCCTGTGTCACAGCAAGGTATATTTAAGATTAAAATGTTCCCATTTTGCATCTATACATTATACCAGCTTCCTTAAAAAAAAACACTAGTAACCCAGGTGAAAAGAACAAGTGAAATTTCAGCAGGTCTGAGTCAGTTTCTTCTAATGAAAATATGGCTGGTTGAGTAGCTGTCTTGAGTTACAAACTCACTTCAAATACATCAAAGCCATTATAATATTTAACATGCACAGACAATCCAGAAACCTACCCCCAAAATATTTTTGGTTTTTGTTACACTGAAGGAAGAATAAAAAGATGTAAACTGTTCTCTGTAGCCTAATTATGATCTCGGTTCAGTCTTTAACCCAATTTCAATTTGCTTTATTGGCAAGTGTCTCAAATGAATAGACTTCTCAGTGCTTAAGGGACTGGATTTCCCTTGCTATAAAATTAAACCGATCTCAGAAACCATCTTGCTTGCTCTATAGTACACAGCCTTTCAACATACACAACAGCAGAACAAAACACAGACATGAGGAGGACTATAGCCTACATGACAGTACCTGTGGAGAAGTTGACAAAGGGACACAAATAGCAGCAGAGGACTCAGAGCGAGGTGGCTTCCCAGTCTGAACCACCTCGTGGTCACTGGTTTTAGGCAGGGCCGGTGGTATATTCGGTGGCTCCAGTGACCCAAACATGCTTTTCCATTCTTCATTTACATTGGAGTCTTGTTTTACATGTTTTCTAGCTATGAAAATATATTTGGGATAGTTAGTCTGAAGGTAAAACCAATATGATTTGACTGTTACACAATGGATCTTACTTCCTGTGTGTCCTTTGGGGCTCCATTTTATTCAGCTCTATGTCCCTGTATGCACGTGTGGAGATGTGGGATGTTCAACTTAGAATCTCAGCATATAGAAATATTTATTCACCTACAATTTTGCCAACACTAGGAATTGTCCATCTACATTGATCCAGGTAGAAAATGGATATTTTAATTTGCATTTATTTATTTATATTTCATTTATATGTATTCTATCCTACCAATTACTTGCTTAAATCCTTCACCCTTTTTCCTTTGGAGTGGTGGATTTTTTCTTATTAATCTGTATTGCTGCCTTTATATATAATGCATATAGGCCATTAGTAATTAAGTTGCAAACACTTTATCCCAAGCTTATTTCAATGTAATTCATTTGCTGCCTAAAAACATGATATAGGAACAGGGGGGATTTCAAAGGCATATATTTAAGTGAACTACACCTGCAGAAAGGGTGTGCACACGATCACACGAGCCTCACGCAATCGACGTCACTGCCACAGGAGATGATAGTTCCAAATATCAAGTTGCCAAATGACTAAGGATTCTTTGGGCTCTACTCTTCTGTTTCATTGTTTATTTTAAATTCATCAGGCATTACCTACTCTAGACACTGGTTTTACACAGGCTGGCCTCGAGTTAGCAGTTAAAGGGTTAGAAAGCAGAGCCTGAATCACCCCTTCCTCAGGAGGCAGCACGGTCTTCCAGGTGCAGAGCTCTGGAGACGGGCCTCCGTTTGACAGCTGTGACCTGGACAGGTGCCTTGGGCTCTCAGTTGGGACTGCACTACCTGACCCTTCCTCTCCTGTGTCTACTTGTTAAGTACCTGAGTCACTGCATCCAATGTTCTCTATCTGGGAAATGGGGGGAGGAGGGCTGTATTTACTCTTTATTAACTAATACCAGCCTTATAACTAATAACAACATGATGAGCACACCAAGGTACTAACCCCGTTTCTCATCTGGTTCTTGTTTGGTTTTCACAAGATCGACCTGTCTCCCAGTGATGCCTAAGGCTGCCAAGTCGATTACACCTTTCTGGCTGCTGTCATGGAGATGGCTCTGGTCCACTGCATTAGCTTTCGCTCTGTTGGATTTCATCATGAAGTCCTTCAGTGCCAGAAGTTTATCTTCCTCTTCTTCGGTCATTCCCTGAAACCAAATTAAACCATGTATTTTGGGTTAATTTCAAAAGTAGAAACAACAGGTCTCAGGATGACAAATAAATGAAGGTTCAACTCCCAATTTAAACTGAAAAATGATAAAATGAAGCAGGAAAACAAAGAAGAAAAGATCACGACTGGCTCTTCTAGAAAACTCTGCTAGGGTCATTTTCTCCAACATATTATCTTTACATCTCAAATCCCATTGATAATGCTGTATTATAGGTTCTATAACTTCAATAAGGCAAGGGAAACAGATGTTCAGAATGAGACAGAAATGAATAGTCAACAACTATTTCATACATTATTCAACTGGGAATTACAAAAAATCAAAAGAGACACCCAAGCAAATTATTAGAACTAAGATGTTTTATCAAGTTTTTTAAGAAGTATTTTTTGAGTTATTTTGTGAGTGTTTTGCCTGCATGTGTATATGCACGCGCTCCACAAATGCACGCCCGGTGTCTGCGGAAGTTAGAAGAAGGCGTCTCTTGCTCTACAACAGTCTTAAATGCTCAGCCATGTCTCTAGCCCTTTGTGAACCTTTACAACGTCCATACAAAAATTTTCTACATCAGCTATAAGAAGAAAATTTTAATATTCCAAATAGAATTGCAATTTTTAAAAGCAAACCCAGGACTGGAGAGGGGGCTTGGTGGTGAAGAGCATTTGCTGCTCTTCCAGAGAACCCAAGTTCAGTTCCCAATGCCCACGTCCGCTGGCTCCCAATTGGCTCTGACTTCAGCTCCAGGGAACATAGTGCCCTCTTTTGGCCTTCACAGACACTTGCACACATGATACACACTCACAGACCGAAACACACACATAAATAAAAAAAATGTAACTAAATAAATAACATTTAAAAATCAAACACCCGTGCTAAGCATGGGGGTTTGCCCCTGTAATCCCAGCACCCGGGAGGCTGAGGCCCAAAGACTGGAAATTCAATCCAGCAAGATCCTGACTCAAAAAGAAAAACTAAACAAACACTCAAAGTATTCACAATAAACAAAGATCAAAGCTCTGCAGCAAAACCCAGAAGACATCACTGAGGTCAGTACCGATGACCGTACAATGGGAACACACACCAGGCCCTAAGGACCAGCAGACTTAGCACTGCTGGACTTCAGTTCTTTCCTACAGGCTCAATGCAGTATCAAAAAACACACCAACAGGCCAATTTCATTTTATGAAGTGTGATTTCGGAAAATGCATAAAGAACTGTGTATGGAAATGTAAAGGACCAGGCATAACCAAAACAATCCTGAAAAAGAAAGAAAGGAGAAGGACTTTGTTCAGTCAGAACCAAGGCTAAGCTACAAAGCAGTACCTATCAGCACTTAGCAGATATCTGCTGCCAGGCTGACAGAGTAGCACTGCCCATCCAGTACTAACACAGCTAGGCTTCTGGGGACGGCCTGATGGGGGACGGTACTTACTCATCCTGCATCTAACATGCAGCAGGCGTCTGCTGCCAGGCTGATGGAGTAACAGGGACAAGATTCACCTCCCCACTTCAAACATGCTTAGAAGTGGATGGAAAAATATGAAATGACACTTCAGGGTGAGAAAACAGGCGGCCCAGGGTTACGATCCCCAAGACGGAGATGAGTCCTGCTCCTGCAGCTGTCCAGAATCCTTTCTGGAGAGTTTCCAGGCCATGAGCATGGAAAAGGGACCCAGCATACAACAGATCCCAGCTCAAGAATATGCTACAAAAGTTAATGCAGAAGGGGAGATGAGTGGAGAAAACAGATACACACAGTGAGTATGTCAGAGGGCTGAGGTGGGGTGTCCTCAACTCTGGCTGAAAATTAAACTACACATGCATACAGAGACCACCCAGGCCAGGGGAAGCGCAACAGCAAAGCGGCAAACCAATAATTCCCACAACAGTCCAAGTTTCTATCTGCCAAAGGTGAAAGAATTTTCAGAAACACAGACCACTGTGTGTGTGTGTCCACAGAGCATCATGTCAGTGAGACTTAAGGGGCTGTATAAAGTATGCTCTGGACTTGTCCTTACAAAGCCTGAAAGCCAGGCTAGAAAGGATGGAACGGATTCCAAGTGTCAACAGACCAGGCCCAACGTTCTGTAAAGGAATTCAGCACCAACAACCTGAAATCCACAATGACCAGAGCAAGGTTAGATGGAGGCCAACTGAGGGACTACAGAAAAACTCGATTTTATTATCCATGTTCTCAGGCTGCTTCAATTTCACACTTGTATCCACACAGTCAAAAATTACTAACATCAAAATCCAGTCAAAAGTTTAAAATGTATTTTTTAAGTAAGGAGTGGAATGAATCATCCTGTGTCCTTTATAGCCCCTTATTAAATGGATACAAAACAGAGCTCTTCTAGATGAGATCTAACTAAAGCATTCCCGAATGTGTCACCTCCTGCTGACACATCCTGCTGGAGAGATTCCAAGCCCCACATGACTGCTGTTCCAAAGGCATGTTCAAGCCTGCATCTCAGCCGCAGAACACATGCCCCCACAACAGCAGCACCAGGCTCTCCTAGGGAAGCCACTCCACCAGCCACACACCTCAAGTACAGAACTGTACAAAGAAGGGCTAAGCTCCAAGATAAAGGAGATCAGAGCTCCCACTGGGAGAGGCTACAGCTCTCTTTCTCTTTAGCCTGGGCATTAGGAACTCAAATTCTACCTCCAGAGTCTCCCCAGGATCCAAGCCTCTGCTAGTGATGCTGGGAACCTAAACAGAAGACAGGCTAAGACCAGGGGGAAGGAGTAAACGTGGAGAAGAGGGCCGCTACACACAGGCTTCTTCATGCATCTGTCAAACTCAAACACGCCTGCATCTCAGGCTTCCTTCTCTAGAATCCGAGCAGGGGATAGCAGCAGTGATGGGTGCAGGGTCAAGTGTCAGCTTGAAAACACCCTGCGCCCTGAGAGCGCCCGCAGCTGCGCCACGTCTCTAACTATAGCACAGAGATAACAAGTCGCTCGCGCTGGCTTTAAGGACGGCCACAGAACACAGAAAGAACAGACAGCAGCGGACTCATCGTGTGACAAAATGGAAGCTAGTGGTTTCTGTCCTTTGTACTGGGCACTTACATTCTGGTCTGATCTCACTTCTGCTGGCAGCAAGTGCCCCTGAAACAGAGTGTAAATCTCCTCACCCTTTGAGCCTCCTAATGCTATCAACAGCAACAACTTAAGACAGGCTAATGTGTTCCTCTTTCTCTACTCAGACACATGTGACGAAAATGACAAATATGCCAAGCACTGCCTTTCCGAGGCACCAAGGTCAGACAGTCAGTGATTTTATTGCCAACCCAACAATGGGAGCTAACACTGAGGGAGTGGCGATCGTGGAGGACCTGGGAAAACAGCAGGACCAGGAAGACTAAGAGAAGTGGGGGGTGCTTCCCAGTTCAATTCCTAGCAACAGCTTCATCAGTGAATATTCAAGGTCAAGTAAAATACATGAACACATTTCTACTACAAAGCTCATCAAACTCTGAGGAGCCCATTGTGTTGTGGCAAGTGCCTTTAATCTCAGAAGAGGTACGGAGATCTCTATGAGTGTGAGACCAGCCTGGTCGACGTAGTGAGGTCAAGCCAGCCAGGGTTACACAGCAAGTCCCTGTCTTAAAACACAACCTCTCAAACCGAGTGGTTTTTTTTTCAGGTGAGACATGGCTGGTAAGCATTCTCTCTATGAGGACACTCTGCAGAGCGTATGGGGGTCATCCCTAGTCTTTGTTCTCTGTTCATGGAGTACCAGCAATTACAGTCTTCACTCCGACTCTGACTCCAGGTCCCACACATTCCACATCAAACAGAAAGATGAACCTAATTTAGTGTATCGAAAAGGCCCTACCAATGCCAAATGAAGTACAAGGGTTTTTATTAGAAATTTTTGAGTTCTTATGGGATTTGTTAATTGATCCAAACTCAGATGTAAACATAACAGTAAACCGCTGGCTTATTCAACTGAAGACCCAAGGTAATGCAGCCGTTTGCACAGTAAGAAGTCTGAGTGTGGACTGGGATAAGAGACTCTATTGTGTCTGTGTTCTGAAATATTTCTTCATTATATTTGGTAAAGTAGAACTGAACTAAAAATAGTATTTAAGTTCAAGGCTCTTTCTGTTCTCGCAGCAATCACAAAAGAGAGCTGACAGTTCTCCCGTGACTCCTTAGTTAGTCTAACTCGGTGTTTTAGGTTAAGTCTGTTGTCTTTCCTTAGATACCACAGAGAATACACAAGATGCTAACAGGCAGATTTATTTTCATTTCTCATGATAGAACCTAATCAAAAACATTTTTAACATCTAAATAGATGCTTCAACACTGTCGTGAAACCTGTTGACATGTAAGGCCTGAGGAAGGCGCACACCTGTGAAAGCAGTTTCTTCAGAAGCTGTGCTATGGCGGGGTCCTCAGGTGGAGGGCAGTCGAGAAGAGAGCCATGTCGCTTCTTCTGACGCATGTGAAGATGTCTGAACAAGCTAGTGATGTCCTTAGACCTCAGAGCATAATCAAATATAGAGCGACTCACGGGCTCTTTTAGAACACTGAGCAGGACAAGCTTCCTTTCGATCTATATGAGAAAAGTAAAGGACAATTAGTTCAAACCACGGTACATAGAACAGTTACTTCCAAACCCAGTAAGCACAGCCTGTGCAGAGTTAACGAAACCATTGATTTTCTAAGAAAATAATGTTCTGTTTTGTTTATTAGGAGATAAATAAGACACTGGCCAGCGTTAAAGACCTAAGTGTTTTCCTGTCTTTCAATATTACCACTAGAGTACATATCTGTGTCTACTCCACAGAAGACTAATAGTAAACACCCAAAGGCAAAGGTTTCAGAAAGTCAGAGCAAGCCATTCCTGGATCTGCAGAGGTCAGAATACTTCCCAGACCTACAAGTCCACACTCCCACCCCACCCCACTCCACCCTGCCGCACCCCATGGTTCACAGGTCCAAGACACAGGCGCTGGCCAGAGATCCAAGTAACCACTGCATGGGGCCTCCCTTCAGTTACCACATTTCCCTGAGAGATCCAAACCCTTCTGCAAAATATTCTCTCCAAGTTCAAGACTTCTTTCTCTTAGTGGCCTAGAACACTTTTCTGGTCAATGCACATATAATAAAAAGGATGGACACTTCCAGCAGTGACCAAAAGGACTTGTTTTTCCTGTCAATGTTGGGATACAGAAGTCAGGTCTTTGACTGAAGTCAGGTAGGCAAATGCTCTACCACTAAGCTATATCCCAGTCCCTGGTTTTATGAGACAGGATCTTACTATGTAATTCACACTGACCTTAAATTCTTTAGGTAGCCCAGGCTAGCCATGAACTCACAATCCTCCTGCCTCAGCCTCATGGGAACTGACACCCATGACAGTGTGCACCACCACACCCAGATCTAAAGACCGTTCTTTGGATATAATTAACTATTGCAGCTGGAACTTAAAGGGTCCCTTTGTCTAATCTTAAATGAAGAAACAAGGGCTGGAGAGATGCTCAGCAATCACAAATGCTTACTGCTCTTCCAGGACCTGAGCTGGGTTCCTAACACTCATGCTGGGAGGCTCACGACCACATCTAACTCTAGCCCCAGGGGATCCAAGGCCTTTTTCTGGCCCCTGAGAGCACTGTATTCATGTGCACAAACCCACACTGGGACACACACATAAACTCAAAACTAAAACTTTAAAAAAGTTTACATTTTACAATGAAGAAGGATTAGACTTATGAAACATGAATAATTAGCCTCTCAATTATTGATCCTGGCTTTGAAAAATATAAATCAATGATAATACAAATAATAAATTGAAAAATATAAATCAATGATAATACAAATAATAAATTGAAAAATATAAATCAATGATAATACAAATAATAAATTAAATAAGAGTAACCAGCAAGGGCCAGAGAGACGGCTCAGGGTTAAGAGCCCTGGATGGTCTTCCAGAAGACCAGGGTTCCATTCCCAGAGCTCAGGGAGGTTCACAACCAGCTGTAACTCCAGTTCTATGGGACCTTCTTCTGACCTCCCTGGACACCAGGCACACAGGTGGTATACAACATACATTCGTGTAATACACCCACACACATAAAATAAAAAAGTAATACAACTTTAAAAAATAAAAATAAAAGCAGATGCACTACAAGATATCACAAAGAAAATGGAGTCTGAGCTTCTGCGTGCCATACTGTGTGTGACTTTACAGCCTCCTGTTAGTGTCTCTCCTACAAGGGAGGTCAGTTTATTAACATTGTTAGCTCAAAGGGACTATGAAAATGTTACAGACCAACTTAAATATATTTGATGTTAGGGACTCTTTTGATATAAAGGACTCTTGAGACATAATTGGAAAGGACTGGTCACAAGCTGGAACCTGTGTACCTGTATTACTGGTTGAGTAATATATGGGTCAAGATAAGGCATCAGCTTGCAGTAGACATCAGCAGTACTTATTTGATGAGCTACCACTGTGATAAATCCCACTGCGCCATAGCGTATCCACAGATTAGGATGACACAGGAAGGGAGCTACAAGGGGAAGAAAAGAAGATACCAGATCAAACCAGATTCACAAAACTTTAAATTTTAAGGTCATACAAATCCTTACATTACAACCATTTGATAAAGACATCAAGCCTCAGTGTAACTAGAAAGTTCTTGCACATATTAGCCTGAAATAGAAAATAATACAGAGTTATAACACTCCCCTATCATACTTACCAGCCATACCATAAAAATAATCTCCTTTGTAAAATTTCTGTTTTTCAGAGTTAAAAGTGTATTAGCACATACTCATTTGTAGCACTAAATTAAAATCTATTGGACAGACACATAAAAATCCCAACAACACACAGATAGGAAGTGATCCACTTTACCCTCTATGTTCAGGACAGCAGCTACCACCCGAGAAGCAGAGACATGGGGGGTGGGGGGGAGTAACATTTCTTCTCCAGGCCACAGCATTGAGAAAACAATCTGATCCATCTGACATTCTTTTTAATGCAGGGTTTGGTCAAATCTAGCATACAACTCATAATTTTCATTATAATAATGATAATCATGTCATCATGAATGAGAAAGCAGAAAAGTAGAACACATCATGTCCATTCTTCAGTGTTCAAACTAAGATTAACCAAGGAAACAGAATGTCGTCCTTCTTTTTAATAGTTTTATGCACTAAGTCTAAATCATTTATTTCAACTAATCAAAGTCACAATAACATGATTCAGAATAAAATTCAAACTTCTAAACACAATAGTTGCATGAGCTCTAAGAACACAAAGATATACTCAGAGCTGTTTATCAGAAGTCCAGGGGAGCAATGACGTAACCGTGTCACCCTGTACTAGTGATGCTTACGTGAAAATGAAAGACAAAGACACATTCAATGTCCCTCTCTCAGGGCTGCCAAGACAGCCAGGGGGCAAAGGCCCCTGCCGCCACGTCTGACCACCTGAGTTAGAGCCCTGGGGCCCCTGAAAAGTGAAAAGAGAGAACCAACTCCACAGAGGTGCCCTCTGACCTCACAAGCATGCAATGGCATGTGCACATATGTACACATGCATGCACTCGAGCGCACATAAAGACATGCCCTCACACAAAGAAAAATAAAAATCTCTTCAAGTTCTCCCACGGTCTTCTCACCACAAAGGTTTTGGTTATTTCACAATCCACACACAGCCCTGATCCATGTGACAAGGACGGACTGGTACTCCTCCCTTTGATGTAAAGGAAAATGGGCTGAGGATGGAGCTCAGTGCAGGGTGCTTATCTACCATGCACAAGGCCGCAGAGTTCAATCCCAACGCCTCAACGGTCCAGAACAGTAGGAATTGGCAGGGCACTGAGAACCTTTCGAAAGCACAGAGCCACAATGGCATGACAGGGGTTGAGTGCTGGGCAGATCCATTACCGATTCCAAGCTTCCACACGCGTGTGTTTCCTGTGCAGCTGTCGTACATAAGCATACCTCTAGCAGCCCCTCAGTAACGGATGCTAGCGAAGGGGCACGTGCTGCACAGTCAGCCTTGCTCTCCTGAGCTTTGTCACCCCGTGAGAACAGCTGGGGCAGCCTCAGCCATGACAACCATGGCCCCACAATGAGACAGGAAGATCATGTTCAAAAGACAAAGGAGATGCACAGCCTGAAACAGAGCCACCCACACAACCCTAGGTGCCTGACAAGAAACACACCGCAGTGTTTACTGAGACTCTGTGGTTAACAGACACACTGCATTATTATAGCAGTAATTAGCTGACAAAGTACATCAAATCCTTACGCCTGAGCTGAAAGAACTTCTTAGAAAATACAGCATCAATCTTTCCTCTCTAATATACTCCAATTCTCTGGTGACAAGCATGAGGAAAGCAGAGAACTGAGGATTATCTAAGCAGGAATCACAGTTCTTAAGACCACCTCCAAGGAAACCATGAGAACTGAGGATTATCTAAGCAGGAATCACAATTCTTAAGACCACCTCCAAGGAAACCATGAGAATCACCATCAAGATCACCACCGCCGTGCTTATCTCAGAGTTATGACACTAAACCAGTGTGGTGGCTCGTGCCTGGCATGCCCACATTGGGGGAACTGAAGCCAAGGCAAAAGGTCAGGAGTTCAAGGCCAGCCTGGAACTTTAGTTATAATAATTTGCTTAAAGATACACAACATATAAAGTACGTAAGTCCTTGTCTCAAGAACATAAAATATAGGAGGAGAAATTAAAGTGTAGGGTTTTGTGTAAGTGAAAATTAAATTTATGCAACTTTAAAGATTCAAAGCATAGTACTTTAAAAAAAAAACCATCAAATCACAAAGGAAGATACAAGAGAGTAAGAATGATACAGGGATTCCAAAACTATCAGAATCAGTTTCAAAACATTAATGTGTCCTTATTAAGTACTGACTGTAAATAAAGATGGATTAAACTTACAATCAAAAGACAAAGAAGCTGAATAAACAACAAAGAAAACAAAATGTAAAGACAGGACAATACCAAAAGCCTGTTTATCTTTAAGGACGCATATATACCTCAGGCATAAGGGTAGAAAATATCTTCACCAGTTACTCATCTGATAGAGGGTTAGTATCTAGAATTCATAAGAAACTGAAACACCAGACACCAAGAAAACAAAGAACCAATTAAAAATGGGGAACAGAACTCAACAGAGTTCTCAAAGAGATGAAACAAGAGAAATGGCTGAGAAACACTAAAGAAATGTTCAGCATCTTTAGCCATGAGGGAAAAGGAAATCAAAACTACTGAGATTTCATCTTACCTCAGTCAAAATGGCCAAGATCAGTAAAACAAATGATGGCATATGCTGGCGGGATGTGGGGAAAGAGGAGCACTCCCTCACTGCTGTGGGGTGCAAACTGGTACAGCCGCTATGGGCATCATCAGTTCAGCAGTTCCTCGGGAGGTAAGGGATCAATCTACCTCAAGATCCAGCCATCCTGCTCTTGGGCATCTAACAAAGGACTCTACATCCTACCAGAGACACCTGTGCATCCATAGTCACTGCTGTTCTAGTTGTAACAACAGCCCAGTCTGTCAGCTGAAGCATGGAAAATGAACATGGACATGTACACAGTGGAATATCAGTCAGCTGTTAAGAAAGGAAATGTAAGTTTTCAGGTAAATGGATGGAGGCAGAAAAAAAAAATCATGAGTGTGGTAACACAGACCCCTAAAGACAAATATTGTGTTTTCTTTTGTATGTATTCTTACTCTATCAGAATGAAATTATATGAAGTTATTCCCACACCCAAATTTCCCATTCAAAAACAGCTTACCAATATCACTGGCGAATTCATAGACATGGGGTTTCTGCAGCAGCCCTAACTGGCACATGCAGGTCAGGGCATTGAGAGCTTTCACAATGACAAACTCCTCAGCATCACTGAGGCCTTGCTGGAGCAGGGGTTTGAGGATGGAGGAGCTCTGCCAGCCAACGTAGGCGGCAACACCTGAAAGGGAAGGCAGTGTTACTGCAGCTCCACACCTGAAAATGCGCGTCACCACTAAGTCACGTGTGACAAAGGACACAGCGAGCCACTCACCAGAACCGCGCTTCCTTAATAAGAAAGCAAAAATTAGTCAGCTGAAGACATGCAAGGACTATAGAGGCTTACCTCCTAGACAGCCCTGCCTCAGAAGTTTCCTGAAAACAAAACTCTAGAAAAATAAACAGGAGGTGGAGAATCCACAAAACCACAGAGGTAGCCCCAGGGATTCAAGGAGGAAAGCCAGGGACAAAATCCTCCAGCCCAGTTAGACATAAATTATTTCAGGGACATCTGGGGCTAGAGAGGTAGCTCAGTTGGTCAAGTGCCTGTTGCGGAAGCATGGGGACCCAGGTTTGAATCTCCAGGCTATCACCCTGGCACTGGAAGAGGAGGCAGGGGAATGCATAGAGCTCACTGGCTGGACGCCTAGAGGGCTGGACAGGCCCCAGCTTCAGAGAGACCTCGTCTCAAAGCAGTGAGGTGGAAAGTGACCATGGGAGACACCGGACACTGATCTGTAGCCTCCACGAACACGCACGCGCGCTAAGGAGCCATGTGTGGTGACACACATGATCATCATCATCCTGAGCCATGTGTGGTAGGTGACACACATACATGATCATCACCCCAGATTCTGTGTTGGGCTGCAGAATAGTGCGTTGAGGCCAATCTGAACTACACAGTGAGACCTTGCTTTAAAATACACTTAAAAAATTAAATTAAAACAGAGAAAAGGACTTGCATTAAAAATTAGTTAATACTCTATAAGCTCTAAAAACCCACAAGCATAAATTTAACTTCGTGCAAGAAAAAGAACCAAAATAGTAAAAGATAATGTAAAATACAAACACAGAAACATCAGAAAAAAGTTTTGCAGCTTGACTAATAAACAAAAAACACACAGGAAAATCTGTTACTTTACCCTTTTAACAAGCAAAAAGTAAAGGCCACTCCTGGCTAGGAGTGTGTTGGGTATGTAGCACCTAAAGTTGATGGAGTAAAATTAACATAAAATATGTCAATAAATTAGAAATACGTTCATATTCTTTGTTTATAGAAAGAATACTTTATTTTTTTTTTTTTTATTTTTTTTTTTTGGTTTTTCGAGACAGGGTTTCTCTGTGTAGCTTTGCGCCTTTCCTGGAGCTCACTTGGTAGCCCAGGCTGGCCTCGAACTCACAGAGATCCGCCTGGCTCTGCCTCCCGAGTGCTGGGATTAAAGGCGTGCGCCACCACCGCCCGGCTTCGAAAGAATACTTTATTGACTGGGTGGCAACTAGAGTGTTTCCTATGAAAGCTATGTTCATATTCTTTAACTCAGTCATTGAAATAAGCTGAAATGTATGTATGCATGCATGCATGCATGTATGTATGTATGTATGCATGCATGCGTATGTGCAGCAGGACCATGCCCCTTAGTTCTTTTTCAACTTGACAAAGGGTAGGATCATCTGGGAACTAGGACCTCAGTGATGAACTGCCTCCTTCAGCTTAGCCTATACAATGTGTGGGTCACTCTCTGGATTAATGATTGCCGTGGGGATGCCTGGCCCACTGTGGGCAGTGCCAGCCCTGGGCAGAAGGTTCAGTAAGCGGCATTCCTCCCTGGCCTCCACTTCAGTTCCCACCTCGAGTTTCCTGCCTTGAGTTCCCACCCTGACTCCCTCAGTGATGGATGGTCGGCTGGAAGATGAAATTAACCCTCTCCTCAAGTTGCTTTGGGTCATGGTCTCCATCACGGCAACAGCAAGCTCTCTGTGTAAAAATCTCTCTGTGTACCCAAGTGGAACTCAAACTTTCTATGAAAAATTTATACTTCTGTGACTGGGGAGATGGCTCAGTGGTTAAGAGCATTGACTGCTCTTCCAGAGGACCCGGGTTCAATTCCCAGCACCCACATGGTAACTCAACTGTCTGTGGCTCCAGTTTCAAGGGATCTGATACCCTCATACAAACATTCATTCATGCAGGCAAAACACCAATGCACATAAAATAAATATATTTTTTTAAAAAATGTATACTTCTAGCTACAGAGACTAATAAGAAATAAGTCATGTACTAGCAATGTAGTAGACAATAAGCTACACTATATGACTGGTATAAAGCTCACTCACCTGAGTAATAGTGACAATGGCTAGCATCTGGTCTCAGAACAAAGCCCATTAGGCAGCACGTGATCATACTCAAATACCTAACCATGCTAATTCCTCACATAAATATGTAAGATTCCCTGAATAATATGATTCAAAATTAAAACTAATGGGTGATCTCAGCACTTGGGAGGCTGAAGCAAAGCGCTTATACTTCCAGGCCAGCCTGGGCTACATAGTAAGACCTTCTCAAAATACAAAAAAAAAACAAATAAAACAACTAAATATTCAAAATATTTCATTAAAAGTTCAAATGAATTTTGATAAAATTATCTAACGGAATAAAAATAATAGGAATCTATTAGAGTATAGTTTCAAAGATCAATTAGAAATGTTAGGAAATACTTAGATTTTTAAAATGTAAAACAAATTAGGAAGTACTGTTATCTACAGTACCTAATATCAGGCCTGAAGACCTCAGTTCAATCCCCAAGTCCCACCTAGTGGAAAGAGAAGACCAACTCCCAAAAGTTACCCCTTGATCTCCACATGCACACCATGGTACAAAACTTGATAATATCATTCTATTTGTACTGAAATGTGATTTTAATTGTATGTTAATAAATAAAGTTGCCCGGGGGTCAGAGCTATTAGAGTCATAGAAAGAGTGTGGCGGTGGTGGTGCACACCTTTAATCCCATAGATCTCTGTGTGTTCAGGGATACAGCCAGCATTGGAGACATATGCTTTTAAGACCTGGAGGGCTGTACTTACAGGCAGTGACAAGGCAGTCATGTGTTTGGGTTTACAACCAATGAGAAGGCAGAACAGAAAGACTTTTTAAAGACATACACACAGGAAGTAGGTCTCTTTCGGGGAGCTAGGAGCACCGCAGGAGGAAGGGTAAGATTTTAGCTCTGAGCTCTGACCTCTTGGCTTTCTCTTTTACATTGGTTCTGTGTTTCTTATTTAATAAGACAGTTGGTTACATCTACATCACCTATCTTTCAAACCAATGGAAGGATCTGAGAGGGAATTTATAATTTTAAAGATGAATTAAAAAAAAACCATACCAACTATACTGTCAAAGAAAGCTCCACGCAGGTGCCAATCATTCTTATCATTTAAGAAGGTGATCATGTGGGACAGCAAAACATCATTGGCTTTCTGACGTCCGAAGAAGACACATAAACGTGTGATTCCATTCTCCATTAAAGTTTGTTTCACAATATTTTCAGGGTCGCTTAACAAAGTGACAACTTTCTGCTGAACCATTTCATGTAAGGCTTGGAGCTCTAAAAAACAGAAACAAGGATCAATTTTCTCCCACACATGTAGACCAAACATTTTGTATTTTGTCATTTTGGTTGAGCCAGGGTCTCAATTTTCCAATGTGGCCTCCAGAGTGATGAAATTACAGGTATGGCCCACCCACATCCAGACCTGTCTTCTTTCTTTCTTAGTGGAGTAATGGAACGATGGCAGAAGCTTCCACACAAATCCTGTATTTGCTAAGCTTTCCCACTGTTCAAAGGTCAGCAGGTGGGATGCTGTGAGAACAGTTACGACCACACAAAATGTCTCTTGGTTTATGAGCTCAAGAAGAAATGGAGGAGGAGCGCCAGAAAGGAGAGCTCATTACCTCCCCCAAAGATTACCTCATGCAAGGTCATCAAAGTACCAGACTGGTCCAGCATGTAACTTTCAGAAAACATTTTAAAGTAAGTTGATTTCATATATGTATTTTATGTATCTATGTATTTTGTATATATGCATATACATATGTACATATGTATTTTATGTCTATCATAAGTCCTTTATATGGTCTGAGCAGCCTTCCTCTCTGACCATACCTCCTACTCATCCTCATCTGTCCACTTAGGTGTCTGCCTGTCCCTTGCTAAAGTCCCCATCTGAGAGCACTGGTCACAGTCCTTGCCATTTCTTCCTGTTCCCTAGCTGCAGAGCACATGCTTAGCCACCTCAGCTGATCAGAAGGGAGAAAAGCAGTGCGGCCCTGCCCAGTGCTGCCCAGGAAAAGCTGATGTCTGGTGGGGAAAACTACATGCTCACAGCAAAGGAAATGTCAGCTCCTCCAAAGCTGTGATACCTAAATTCATTGTCTGAAAATGCTCCATTTTCTTTATGACACACCACAGCATATGAATGTATAAACTCTATTTCTCTAATCATTCTCAACTTAAACCAGCACAAAGCAGATTTAATTCTACTTCTGAATCTTTGGCTAAAAACCAAAACCTGTTAAAAGTTTTTTTAGATACAAAGAAACCTAAACCACTGGACTCAGGAAGTTTATCATCAGGTATTTCTTTATAGTAAAGAGGGAACTTTGATATATAAACCAGAGATATCAATTACTAAGTGAAAACAGCTCATAACTAAGGATACTCAACACTATTCATGCAAGAAGAAAGGGTCTAGGTTCTTTGGTGATGATGCTTCCATTTTTTAAATAAGAATCACACAATTCGGCTGGCTTTATTGCTCACACGACTCTGGCTGAAGCAAGTGTGGCATCTCCAAGCACAAGTGGATCGTGTCCAGTTGACAGTGCGTGAGGACAGAAAGGACAGTGTGCCGGGGCCATCCTCCTAACACTCGCTGCTCCTCCACGTCACAAGAGATGAACGAGCACCAGCTTTTACATGTTACCATTAGCGACTTGGTGTAAATGATGGGAATTCTAAGAGGAGAAATAACACGACCTGTGTCGTAGTCTCCGTTTGGATGAGTGGCTTCGTCTACCTCTTCACTATCCGGGTCGTTCTCCATGTTGAGAGTTTTTAGCTGCACTAGCTCCAGGAAGCGCAGAGCTGTTTCAGCCAATAGGGCGATGTTTTCTGTAAAATACCAGCAGAACAGTTACAGTCACGATCTCCATCTTCAAGCTCCTCACAACTTTTCCTCCCAAAGTCCTTTAACTTTTTTGACACAGGGTCCTATGCACCCCAGATGGCCTTAAACTGGAGCTCCTCCTGCTTCTGCCTCCGGAGAGTTGATGACTACAGGTCACGTTAGGCCCAGAATCCCCAAGTCCTTATACAGCTAAATATTACTCAAAAAATCTGGAGGAAAAGCAGGATTTTGCAAGTTAGCCCTTAATCAGTCTCTGTAATTGATCTATCTCATAATCTATGATAATCTCTAAACAAAAATCAAAAAATTCTGTATTTGCAGAAACTGTCTAAAATAGAGTATTCGGTTCTAATGAGAGATAAAGACAAAAAGCTCAATCCTACCACAGAGCTAGCCTTTCAAGGTGTCCTGACAAGTTAGTTATTAGAGTAAAACAGAAACATCAGCACCAAAGGAACATCATATGGGGCCTTGGGATCAGACAGACCAGGGCTCATCCCTCAAGCCTGCCACTTACCAGCTTATTGTTTCAACAGCCTGAGTCTCGGTTTGTTCAGGTGAGGAGTCACGACTACCTTAAAAAGTCATCACTAAACTTAATCAGCCATTGTCAGACAGCTGTTCAAGTGGTATTCTCAGGGGACAAGGGTGAGCCTGCTGGCCACACTTCTGTCCTGACCGTCTTTACTCTGACGACCTGAGACTGATACTCTTCACCACTCCGTGTACCCGTCCTCATGTCTACTATCACACCTACTGCCGCTTACATCTGCTCCTCACCATTCTCCTGTTTCCAGTTATCCCTTTCTGCATCCTCCCTCGCCCTCTGCTCTGTGCCTCACCTATGACTCTAAGTAGGAAAGACTAAACTCTGTGGTGGCATTGTGTTCCCCAAAATATTGTGCACCCTAATAAACTTACCTGGGGTCAGAGACAGAACAGCCACAATATTAAACATAGAGAATAGGCAGTGGTAGCACACGCCTTTAATCCTAGCATTCCAGAGGCAGAAATCCATGAGTTCAAGGATACAGCCAAGCATGGTGACTCACGTCTTTAATCCCAGAAAGCAAGCCTTTAATCCCAGGGAGTGTGGTAGAAAGCAGAAAGGTATATAAGACATGAGGACCAGAAACTAGAGGCATTTGACTGGTTAAGCATTTGGCTGGTTAAGCTTTCAGGCTTCTAGCAGCACAATTCAGCTGAGAGCCATTGGGATGAGGACACAGAAGCCTCCAGTCTGAGGAAACAAGACCAGCTGAGGATCTGGCGAGGTGAGGTAGCTGTGGCTTGTTCTGTATCTCTGATCTACCACAATTGACCACAATAACTAGCCTCGAGTTTGATTTCATTAATAAGAACTTTTAAGATTCATGCTACAAAACTCTTTCTTAGCAATGAATAACACTCACCATACAATGACCACCTGAAACTGAAAGTAAGTGCTGGACATCAAATCCACAGCCTTACACATGTCCTTACTTTGTAATGTCTACAAAGTCAAAGCCACTCTACTATAGTCTATTCAGTACAGCACTTCTCTCCATCTTAGATCCCCACCATGGCCAGGTTCAACATTGCTCAAAATAAAACAAAAACTTGGGCTTGGAATATGGCTCAGTCCATGGTGCTCACCATGTAAGCATGATGACCTGTGCTCAGATCCCATCATCCATGTGAAAAGGTGGATGTGGCAGCACAGGCCTCTAATCCCAGTGCTGGGCGGATGAGAGACAGGAGGATCTAGGGCTTGCTGGCCAGCTAGCTGAGCCAAACTGGTAAGTTCCAGGTTAACTGTGAGACACTGTCTCAAAAATTAAGGTAGAGAGATAAAAAGATACCCAACATCCACGCCTACCCTTACATGTACATAGATGCATACCCCCAAACAGAGAGAGAGAGAGAGAGAGAGAGAGAGACAGAGAGAGACAGAGAGAGAGACAGAGAGAGAGACAGAGAGACAAAGAAACACTATGTAAACATGATGCTATCCCACAATACCCTAAAAGGAGAAACTAAGGCTAAGGTGTAGCTCAGCAGAATACTTGTGTACCAGGTAGCACAAAGGCCTTGGGTTTGATCCCCAACACCAAACAAACAAGAGATGGGAGATTTCTAGGGCAAATCTGACAATAAGCCAAACTCTAAATAAACATATCCACTTCCTGAGTACCTACCTGTGCACTGTCCTCGGTATCCACGGCCAGGGGAAGCTCTAGGCCTATTCTGCAGAAACTCATGTCCCTTGCAGAAAGTGCCATCACACTTACATACTTTAAACACATCTTCCCACTTACTTCAAATCATCTCTAGACTCCGTTTCCAACTCCTTACAGCACCTAATGCAATGCTATGTAAATAGTTGCTGTACTGTATTGTTTAGAGAATAACCAAAAGAGCCCATACATTTTTAATAAAGACTTCTCTCAAACACTTTCAATCGTCAGGTGCTGAGTCCACAGATACATAACTCACAGACATGGGAAAGACTCTTTCCTGGGCTTTTTCAAGTCTAGGTAGTTTAATTCTCCATGTAAATCACACTTTTAAGTTCACTTTATATAAAATACAAGTCTATGCCAGCATCTTTTGAGATGAAAAAGAATACTGCAGAGAAAAACAAGGTGGAGTTTAAACTTCTATACTTACTGCTGTGTATAATTTAACTATATTTAACCACCAAGTTCAAAAAACGTTCCTGCTTCTACTCAGGCGGATTTCTTTCTCACTGAAAGGTGCTGTCTCTGACTCTGAGTTATGACGGACTCTCAGAGAAACCAAAGAAAAGCACGACTGTCTGAAGGCCAAGTTCTAGTCCTGCAGCTCCAGGAACTAGACATTAGACCAGAAACAGGTGGATCACAGCCCTGTCACTCAGTCTTCTTAACCTTTAAACGAAGGTAATACACCTTACATAAAGCTGCTGCAAGAGCTAACGCAAAATCTCATAAGCAACTCTTGCAGCAACCTTGAGCAATCAATATCCTGACATCAAGCAGGGTTTTGAATACACAGCACCTATTGCTTTCATGCTAGGCCTATGAGAAACTGGAGGTTAATGTTAACATGGTTCCTACACATCAGAACTTTACCTATATGACAACTGAGAACAGGTAAGACACACTAAGCCATAAACAGGGTCATAAACTTGAGATAAGAATGAATACATTGCTTTTTTATAAAAAAAAAACAAAACCTTTGTTTTTTGTATGTTAGTGGATTTACCTGATTTCCAAATGAATTAGAAACAGGCTGTCGCAAAATAATAAAATCAGATGTTCAGATGTGTCTTAAGAGCCCCTGAATTTTTAGGCCTCACATTATGCCTCCACAATACACAAACAAGAACACAAACGGGAAAGATCAGGAACAATGCATGCATTGAAACCACCCAACAACCGCCAATCCTCTGGGGTTGGGCCTAGATATAAAACAAGTGCCCAAAGACCAGTTTTCACATATTCTATTAACAATGACAGGCAAAAAATAAACAAACTAATAAGCACACAGCTTTCAAAAACATGGCAATATCATCGCCACATGTGCGTTATACATTATGCACCAAGATTTCAAAACAGAAGGTCCATTTTCCATTAGATCATAGATATAAATTATGGATTATGTAAATGTCTCAGTGATATTCCCCATGGTGAAGTAAGCATTCAGAATTAGTCCGAAGAGCTAAAAACGTGAGTCTCTACTGTTAGGCTTTGTGCGGGAGCATTCTAAGCAGAGCAAGTAGGTGAGCATGGCAGACCCATCTCATCAAGATGTCACACACTCTGAGCGCTAAAGGAAGGGGAATGGGGACTTAACTCAGAACCTTCCTTCAACATCACGCACGGTCTTTCTCAACAGCCACAGAATGTCCTGCCCTGAAATAAGAGTGTGTGATCAGGGAAACCTTGAAAAGGCTGCAACTCTAAATCAGAAGCAGGTACTTGTAAACATGAGCCTTCCTCCAGCTAAATGTACTATTCCAGGTCAAACTGTGAGAGTCCACATGGTACACTTCTTCATTTGATAATTCTAATCATTTTAAATGCAAAAATATACCCAAGGAACAGATCAGCTATAAATATTAATATGTACATGGATATACATATTCATAATTTAAGACCAAAATTCACACAAGGAATTCCCAAAGAGAGCAAAAAATCAAGAGGTATGACAGTCAGTACTTGAAAAACATGTGCAAGGCTGTAATTAGGACAATGAACTCTTACCAGCATAGGCCAGTCTGACGATAGTGGCATCGTCTTGGGCCAGGTGAGCTATGCCTGGGAGAATGTACTCTGGATAGATATTGACATCATTACGAGGAACCTCTTTGACAAGGGCGAGAACTTTGGTGAGCGTCCTCAGGGCCTCTGCCCTCACTCTGGGAACAGAGTCATTGCTGAAATGCAACAAGTACGGAGTAATGCGGTCCAGAAGGATCTCTACGCTCAGCTTCGGGGCCAAATGGAGAATGAGCTCCAAGGCAGCCAGTTTGGAGTCACAGGACTTCAGCGTCTGCAGGCAGGATGTGATGACAGACACCAGGACAACCAGTCCACTTTCCTTCGGTTCCCCTTCTGCTTTTTCTGGCAAATCGTGTCCACAAAGATTGTGAATAATGTTGCCCAAATCCTTCCGTATAACCAAAATCCGCTCATCTGCAGAGAGGAAAGTTTCCTTGGCAAACTGAGCCATGTAAGGCTGAAGGAAAGTGTAAAATATCTCAGGGAAAGCATTGCCACGCTGCTGCTTCAAGTAATCCTCAGCCTCCAAACGCTTTTCTGGTTCACGATGGATCATCTGAGTTACCTGTGTGAAAGAGAAAGAGAAAAGGGTGCATTTTAGAGCATGAAATGAAAGCGAGATGGGGTGGCTCACACCTGTAACACCAGCACTCCCGAGGCTTGGGCAAAGCCACCATCCTGGGATATATGATGAGTTCAAGACAGGCCTCCTGAACTATGGTAACAAGTTCAAGGCCAACTTGGACTACAGCAGATCCTATACACACACACATACACATACACATACACATACACACACACACACACACACACACACACACACACACACAATTAAAAGAGCAATTACATGTGATTTAAAGGATTCCTAAAGTAATTCTAATTATTCTCTTTGTTCAACCATTCTTTTTTTTTTCTTTCTAAACAGTATATGAACATGTAGCTCTGGCTGGCCTGGAACTCACTATGGAGACCAGGTTGATCAGGACCAGAGATCCACTACCTCGGCCTCTCCTGAGTCCTGGGATCAAAGGCATGTACCACCATCTCCAGCTATCCTTTCTCTTTAGAACCACAAACTAATTGTGTCTCTCATCATCCCAGAAGGCAACAGGACGTTACATACTAATGTGCACAGACAGTCTGGTATGTAAGAGGTCACACCCTGTTTGATATTTGTGATTAAAAAAGCAACAAACCTTCAGAGAAAAACAAACAGGCACAGTTGCACACACAAAACAACATGAATCTGCAAGAAATTATAGGACACCTGAGATCATTTCAGAGCCGCAATTAAGAGTTCTGCTTTAAACTATACTACCACAAATCCAAAAGATTAGCATGTGGTTTAAGTGCAGTTGGTCCAGAGGAGAATCAAAGGGCTGGTCATGTAGCTCAAGGAGAGAGCACCATCGTCGCTGTGTGAGGTCCTGTGTTAGTCCCAGCACTTCAAAGATATAAAACACTAGGGTGGGAGATGGCTCAGCATCTAAGAGCACTTGCTCAACTCCCAGCACCCACATCAAGCGGCTCACAACCATTCATAACTCCAGATCCAGGGGATTTAACATCTCTGAACTCTGCACTCATATGCACAGGCATGCACACACACTCTGAAAAAGAAAAAAAAATACTTAAAAATGTGAGAAAATGTGAACACTAGAAATAATAATATACCTGATATAAGAACATAGATTAATTAAATATATAAAAAAAATGGTTCAATGTTTCTACTAGTCAAATACATAAAATATCATAAAAATGTTATCTGCAATTTTGGCTTTCTTTTTGGATTCTAATCTAGAAACCAGTACTGAACTTAGGGGGATCAAGTATACGATGTGGGAAATGATCTAAGAATTACTTTTACATTTGCATTAATGCCTTGAAGATTAATAAACAAATTGATTTTCCAAAGACATGAAGCTTCTCAGTTAAATGACCAGGCAAGTGGCAGCTACAAGGGGGAGCAGGAGGTGTGCTTCTTACCACGAGCTACACTGGCGTCCTCTCGAGCATCTTGTTTCCAGTATTTCCCTTTTTACTTTGCTCTTGAGACAGTTTTCCTGAAGTCCAGGCTGCCTTACCACCACCCCCTCTTCAGCCTCCTCCAGCAAACACATTCCAGGCCAGTGCTGACCCCTGAGCTACAGCCCAGCACCTCCTGAGCTTTATTGATTTTCAGGTAGGGATCTGCTGAATTCACTAAACTGGCCTTAAACAGTCTGTACCCTCAGACAGTTCCCTTTCCACAGCCTCCTAAGTAGCTGGGACTGCAGGCGGGTGCCACCAGACTGCATGTTTCCCCACTTAGAATTCTGCAGGGTATTCTGACGTTACCGTAGCCTTTACACGACCAGACTCACTATCACAGTGTCAGTTACTTTATAAGACGCCTCAAACAGTGATCCAGACATCCGACCAGATGGCCGTGCACACAATTCCTCGGCCTGTGCTACCATAACCAAGTGACTGTAGCTCCCAAGCTCCCCTTCCAGGGCGGCCCACATCTGCCTCCACGGGAAGAGGCCCGCTACTGTGCTCTGCCCAGGCGGATGCCCACTCTGCACTGTGGACATTTGTCTTCTTCATTCCTCACCAGCAAGCTCTATCTCAGAAGGCCCCGCCCACCTCCAAATCTGCCCAAAGCAGGCAAGATTATCATGGAACAACAGATAATGGATTCACATTTCTGTCTTTTTTTCCTTTTCTTTTTTGAAATGTCAAATGTGCTTTTAGCCCAAGGGGGGAAAACAGTACATTTCTTTCTAAATAAGGTATCAAAGGCATGTTTAATCAGTACTAGGTTTTGTTCCAAATTTGTTGTGGAGGAGGGACTGGGTATGTGGCTCATGGCTGTCATCCCAGCACTCTGGAGGCTACGGCAGGAGGCCTGCCCTGAGTGAGCTAACACAGCGAGTTGCAGGCCACCTAGGACATATTCCCATTAAAACTGTATGGCAGATATTTGTAACATAGTTACCAATTCTCTGATACTGCGATCTTCAATCTTATTTAGCACTTGCTCAGGGAAAAAATGTCCATTTCTATATGCCAACAGTTGAGAGAGGTCAAACAATGGTACACCTTCCGTGAAAAGCTCCGCTATCACACAACCTGGAAAATCAGACAGAATTCCATTAGAATGAGATGAAGAGATCATTTAATACAGATCAGAATTCAGAAAAATCAGAACACTCAAAATGCAAAGTTAACTGAATCTAAAAGTATAATGCACTATACAGGCCACGTCTAATGGTTTGATCATCAGGGTATAAGCATAATGACAATCGTTCACTTTTTCTCCTTAAAAAAAAACATATATGCAAATAGGGAGTTTAAAAGCCACAAGAAACCCTTTCGTACAAGAGTATAGCACTAAGCGCGGAAGAACTGCTAAGCACTATCTAGGGGTCTGTCCATCACTAAACAAGCAGTAGGTGCTGCCTAGAAGAGGCACGGCTAACACGGGGCGGAAAAACCCTGCCTTCACCAAGCTCCCCTCCTAGAAAGGAAGACAACAAAACCCCTGAACAAATTTCATCTGTAGTGCTAAATATTACAAACAGAGACCAAGTGTTTAAAAATGTAAACTAGAAGAAAGGGGAAATAATTCAACCATTTTGCAAAAATTTTTTAAGTACCTAACATTCTCAAAAGCACAAAGCAATTTTGTTTTTGTGTACACAGCAATTTTATTGAGTCATTCTATGACATGCATTTACCAAGTCTTATAGACCCTTAACAAACTATCTTACAGCCTTGTACCTGCTGGGCCCTGAGTCCTGGTGGATTGCAGACCTCCACCTCCTTCAAAGCATTGTCAGCCAGCAGGAAATCCTTTCTTAATTATCTGTTTAAGATGGCATGGGCCACTGGGTGTAGTGGCGTATGCATGCCCTTGGTCCCAGCACTTGAAAGGCAGAGGCAGATGGATCTCTGTGAGTGCAAGGCCAGCCTGATCTACAAAGTTGAGTTAGTTCTAAGTCAGTCAGGGTTACACAGAGACCCTGTCTCAGAAAAAAAAAAAAAAAAAGCAAAACGAAAAGAGATCGTAAGAGCCACTACAGCTCCTCCATATTCCATACTCTTTTTTCTTTCACTAGTATTTTTTCTAGTGAAAATACTAGCATTTCTAGTATTTCACTAGTATTTTCCCCATAGTACCCACTGGTAGACCATTTTAAGTTGCCTGTTTATTATCTCTGTGCCCATTAGAATGCAAACTCCATAGGATGTTTTTCCTAATTTTTGTCCACTGAAAAACCTAACATAATTCTGATACATAATAAACATTCAGTAAATTTGTTAATTCCTATTTATACAATGTCAATTTCAGAATAAAGGGTTTCCAGCAACAGCTATTTTTAAGAAAAAAAAAATATATATATATGTATATATATCAAGTGCCAAGGCCAGTAAGATGGCTCAGTGTATAAAGGCACTTGCCAAGTCCCACATGGTGAAAAGAGGGACCCATTCCCACAAGCTATCTGACCTCCAAACACAAACCAAGGTGTGTGAGTACTTGCACACTACATTCCCTTGCAGGTTCTCTTGCACTGTGTTTCCAGAAAAATAAATAAATGTAATTTGAGAATATTTAATTCATCATATGTAAGCAGGAAATAGGAGATCTGAACAACGCTGTAACCAAGTAGCTCTAACAAACATCAGTATGCCATCCTACCCATGACAGCAGAATGCAAATTCTCAGGAGCCTACAGAATGTACACTCTCTAGACCACCTTAGCTAAACCCCAAAATGACCCTCACCACTATGGTTTAGACAAAGTGCCAGTGTACTCCAAGGCTTCCTGTCTTGAAATCAAAGCCCCACTGTGAGGGATTATGGAGAAACCTTACTCTGGCAATGGTGTCAGAGCTGAGGTCTCTGGGAAGTAATCAGAATTAAATCTCTTTGACTGAATCCAGGAAGCTTCACTCACAAGAAAAGAAACCAACACATGGAGACATGTGTACATACTCTAACCCCATGAAACCGAAAGCCAATTTAACACTGTCTTTTTTAAATTGACTTGAGCAGGGTGTTTTATCTCAGCAATAGAAAAGCAGACAAGACAACTCCTAAATAATTAGTGGATCAAGGGAATTTAGGAGAGGTGAGAGTATTGGTGCATTCCTGTGATCCCAGCTACATGGAAGGCCACACCTGTAACCCAGCTACATGGAGGGCCACACATGTAATCCCAGCTACATGAAGTGCCACACCTGTAATCCCAGCTACATGGAGGGCCACACCTGCAATCCCAGCTACACTGAGGACCACACCTGTAATCCCAGCTACATGGAAGGCCACACCTGTAATTACAGCTACATGGAAGGCCACACCTGTAATCCCAGCTACATGGAGGGCCACACCTGTAATCCAGCTACATGGAGGGCCACACCTGTAACCCAGCTACATGGAGGGCCACACTTGTAATTACAGCTACATGGAGGGCCACACCTGTAATCCAGCTACATGGAGGGCCACACCTGTAACCCAGCTACATGGAGGGCCACACTTGTAATTACAGCTACATGGAGGGCCACACCTGTAATCCAGCTACATGGAGGGCCACACCTGTAATTACAGCTACATGGAGGGCCACACCTGTAATCCAGCTACATGGAGGACCACACATGTAACCCAGCTACATGGAGGGCCACACATGTAATCCCAGCTACATGGAGGGCCACACCTGTAATCTTAGCTACATGGAGGGCCACACCTGTAATCCCAGCTACATGGAGGGCCACACATGTAATCCCAGCTACATGGAAGGCCACACATGTAACCCAGCTACATGGAAGGCCACACATGTAATCCCAGCTACATGGAGGGCCGATTGGGAGAAGAAAGTTAAAGACCAGCTGGAGAACTTAGCCAGCTCCTGTGTAAAATAAAGTGAAAAGTGCTGCAGATGTAGCTCAGAGATGCTGTGCTTGACTACGTGAAGTGGGAGCCTGTGTCCGTTCCCAGTGTTGGGAGGAAAATCAAAAGGAAATTACAAAGTTCTCCGGGATTACACACAAACAAAACTTGACAGAGACCCTTCCTGACTCAGGCCTGGCAGGATGGCTCCTGCAAACAAGAAAGGGCCACTCTGCCATCACCCCAGGGTCTACTGTCAACTCCTAAGTGCATCTGAGGAGTGGGCTTCGAGAAGTGTGTTCCCCCCGCCACTCGGAGAAACCCAGAGCTATGCCGTGAAGGACCTGGGAACTCCAGATGTGCGCACCGACGGCAGCAAAGCTGTCGGGTCCAAGGAATAAGTGAGCAATGTTCCCTACCATAGTTACGAACATTAGTCCAGAAAAGACAATGAGGAGTCCCCAAACAAGCTCCACACCATGGTGATCTGTGATCCTGTCACCTGGTTCAAAATCTGCAATCGATTAAGATGTGATCTGATAAGTATTAAAGAGTTACAAAACTTCTTTAAAAAAACAAAACTAGCCGGGCGGTGGCGGCCCAGTCTTTAATCCCAGCGCTCGGAAGGCTGAGGCAGGCGGATCTCTGAGTTCCAGGCCAGCCTGGGCTACAGAGCGAGATCCAGGACAGCCAGGGCTACACACAGAAATTCTGTCTCGGGATAGAAAAAAAAAAACACTCATGCGGACCTAGGGAATAGCTCAGTCAGAAAGTCACTTGCTTTGCAAGTATCAGGCCCTGAATTAAAATCCTAGAACCCACATTAAAAAACCTGGGTAGGGTGGTACATGCCTGTAATTCCAGAGCTGAAGACACAGACACAGAAAAGATCTCTGGGGTCCACTGACCAGTGAAGCCTACATGGTAAGCTCCCTGCCCAGAGAGAGATCCTGCCTCAAAAATAATTAAGAGTTGGCAGGGAACTTACCACGGTGTGGAAGCCACAGACAACCCTGGGTGTGCTTCCTCAGGCACTGTCCAGTGTGTGTGTGTGTGTGTGTGTGTGTGTGTGTGTGTGTGTGTGCGCGTGTGTGCGTGTGCTTGCATACGTACTTACATACATATACACGCACCTGCACACACATGAATATACACAGACAAAAAAACCCAAAAACCTCTGAGGGACTCAACTAGTCCTCTGAGTAAATGCACAGCTATAAACACCAATGTCACACAGATGCCTGGTAGGAGCATCACACACGGCGTGAAACAAATACCAAAGCTAACTCCCAGTCACTCCAGAGGCCTCAGCTTGAATCCCACCACTCTAACCGAGACCTCTCTGACACTGCCTCCCTCCCTGTCACACCCATTCATTTAACACGAGTTTCTGTAACAGTATCTTATGCGCATTACCACCATAGCAAACCCAGGGTGAGATGGACTTTCTCTCCATCTTAAAACAGTCATGGAGCATCCTTTCATGTCACCAGCATGGGAAAGTGTGTTTTGAATGTTTACATGAATGAAAAGCACTTTGCATTTTCTGGTCACTTAAGTATGGCCAATGGGGAAATTGTGTATCTATCTGAAAACAGTACACGAAGGCAGACTCAGGAATGTTTGAAAATCTGGCAACTTACAAAAAGCTACGCGTCTACATTGGACAGTTAAAATATGCAAATACCTGCTGAAAAGATGTCCATGGCTCTCTTCAACTCTCCCCGAGTTCTCTGATTGCTATTTAGATCTACCAGTGGAGTGGAGGGATCTCTCATATACTCCAGCTCGGTGGCAAACATACCACCATCCACGAAACGTTCAGGAGCAATATAGCAAGTCCTCCTGCGTGACGTGTCAAAGAAATAGTTGAAATCTGCAGGATTGTCCTCTGGAAGATAAGTCGGCTTAAAACTGGCAAAATCAGTTAGAAGCACCCAGTTCCAACTGGTGACCATCACGTTCTCGGTCTTGATGTCCCCATGTCGGACTCCAGATTTGTGCGCTTGGTCCACAGCTGTCAGGATCTGGAAGGCGATCCAGCGCTTCTCGATGTTGTTTAAGAACGGACGGGTACTGATGCGATCATAGAGGTTGTCTCTCACATACTGCCTGAACAGCATGGCTGCTTTCTCGGATGCTTTCTCCGCTGCTTTCTGGAAAGGTAGGCAGTTCTGTGCAGAATGAAGCCTGATTTTCAGTTCCTCCAGCTCTTGTTTATAACTAGTTAAAGGCAACGTGGGGTCTTGAATTGCAAAGACCTTCACAACCACCAGGCCTTCCCGGTGCTTCGCTCGAGCAACTTTAAAAAACCGAGTACTTCCCAGGCTCTTATCATATTCAAAGTCATGGATATCCGAGAAATAACTCTCTACAGAGAGAATCTGGGAAGGAGCAATGCCAGCAAGTTGATTTCCCATAATGACCAGCACCTCTGGGTCAGCAAGTTAAGATGCAATACCTATTTAAAAGGGTAGGAAAGGGGGGAGACAATGAATATTAAAAAGGGGAAAAACAAGGAGGCAATGGACTTGCCATTATTTGGCCTTTTCCTAAAAGATAGGTGCACTGTTTTCTCCTGAGGGTATGAAAGGGCATCCCAGAGCAGTCTCAAATTCAGTAAACTATATAAATAGATTTTACTATTTTTATCTAAAAAGGTGGTGCTATTTCGTGCCATCTTTTCCAGAAGCTGAACTATGTTTTGTTCTGGGTTTTTGTTTGTTTGGTTTGGTTTTTTTTGAGCCAGGGTTTCACTGTGTAGCCCTGGCAGACCAGGTTGGTCACGAGGTCCGGCAGCCTCTGACTCCCAAGTGCTGGGATTAAAGGCGTGTGCCAACCACCACCCGCCTTGAACTATGTTTAAACAGATGCCTTCAAAGTTTTTATTTTCTGTTCTGTGATAAGGTCTTGCAAAGCCGGGGCTAGGTATGAAACCCCCTCCAGAGCCGAGAGTGACTTCCTGCCTCCACCTCCCAAGTGCTGGTATCCGACCATGCCCAGTGTGACCCCTTCAACGTCAAGCTAACGATGTGAACACGGATTCACTGATACTCAGGTTTTAAAGTATGACTGCACCTTTACTGTGTTCAGTACGGTGTCTGGTGCGATGCAAGTCCCAAAAGTACTGTATGACTCAGTCCTCGTCTAAGAAAACTACAGCTTACTTGTGGGTAAGAAATACATTAAACGCCTAAAAGTGAGAATCACCTGATACAAACGGGCCATTGAATCCCTGAGCGGGCCAGACTAAAACCTACAAAATTAGCATCACCTGGGCCCCTCCAGCCTCATCGCGGTGTGACCTCCCACCACCTACACCACGGCAAACTCCTCTGATCTGAAGAAGAACCCCCGCCAGAGACATTCAAGAAAAGTAAGCCAAAATGCAAACCGCCCCAAGTTACCTAATCCCGTATTTTGCAGGAACTGTCTCCCTACCCCAGACTTAGCACTCAGGGAAACATTTACCCCAGGCCTCTGGCAACTCAAAAGTCGCTGACAGATCCCAGGGAGGTCTTGGTAGAGCTCTGAGGGGCTTGGGCGTGAGGTAGTCGGCGAGGAGAATGTTTTCTGTGAGGGGCCGTCCTTCAAACGCAGGACCTAGGTAGCTGGGGGAGGAGCGCGGAAATGTCCAAGATCTAGAGCTGGGGGTGAGCAACTGGGACAGCGAACACACTCGGGACTCCGGACACCCAGCAGCCTCGCCGCCGGCTCCTCCCCTGCCGCCCTGGGCCCGCGCGTGTGCGAGTCCCCGGATCCCCGGGCCTTTGCACCAGCCCTGGACGGGAACGGTGCCAGTACCAGTCCAGGAAGACTACTTCACCTGAGGCGAACGCTGAACTCCCGGGAAAGCCGCCGGGTTGACCTCACTTCCTGTTGAGAACGGAAGTGACGGAGGGAGGCTTGCTGGAGCGTACAGTAGGAAACTGGTTGCTAGGAAACGAGGGAAGGGGCGTGGCCTCGCTGCCCCAGGCAGAAGGTGTTTTTCTCTATGAAACTCCGGGTCCGCTGGCTCTAAGAAAACTTACCCGCGTACTTAGGAAAACTAATACCCCAACCAAGTTGGATTTCAACTCTATTGAGATGAAAGTTATGTGTCATAAAGTTCATCGGTTTAAAAAGTGTACAATTGGTGACGCGCACCTTTAACTCAGGAGACAGAGGCAGGTAGATCTCTGCTGGAGGCCAGCCAGGGCTACAAAGAGAGATCCCGTCTCGTGTGTGTGTGTGTGTGTGTGTGTGTGTGTGTGTGTGTGTGTGTGTGTGTGTGTGTGTGTAGAGAGAGATCCCTTCTCGTGTGTGTGTGTGTGTATGTGTAGAGAGAGATCCCTTCTCCTGTGTGTGTGTGTGTGTGTGTGTGTGTGTGTGTGTGTGTAGAGAGATCCCTTCTGTGTGTGTGTGTGTGTGTGTGTGTGTGTGTGTGTGTGTGTGTGTGTGTGTGTGTACACATTGTCTTGGTATGACCCAGCCAATGCAGTTTGGACCCCAGAGCAGTAGTAACCGCTTGCAACGAACCTACACAATACTGGGCATTTTGATTGGGATTGGGAAGAAATCTGTGCTCTACCTCTGCATGCTGAAGCATTGGCTTCTGGGGTATTCTAAGAGAGAAATACTCATTTCTTCAATTGAGTACCCACTGAATACCCACCAGGCTCCATGGGTAGTTGGAAACTCATTGCCACATAGATGATCCTGCCTAAACTCAGTGGGTCTTGAGAAAAGAAAAGGAAAAAAAAAGTTTGAAAGTGCATAAGGAGGTTGGTTAATAGGAGTGAGGGATTACATTAATCAGAATGCACTTTATACATGTGTGATATTGTCAAAGAAAAAAATTCAAGTTAAAAACATTTTTTCAAAGAGTCAAGATTCACTGTTTTAATTTTTTAGTCCTTTTTAAAAGCAAAGTCTCATTCTATATTCCTGGCTGGCCTGAAACTGGCATCCTCCTGCCTCGACCTCCTGAGTGCTGTAATTACAGCTGTGCATCACGGTAAGTAGGGACAGATTTTAGCTGGGGCTGTGTTCTAATTTCCTTTCTATTGCTGTTGTGGTGGTTTGAATGAAAATGGCCCTCAAAGGCTCATATATTTGAATGTCTACTCCCTAGTTGATGGACTATTTAGGGAAGGATTAGGAAGTGTGGCCTTGTTGGAGGAGGTGTGTCACTGGGGTGGGCTTTGAGGTTTATACTGCCTATCCCAGGCTGTGTTTCTCTCTTCCTGCTTCCCATGGACCAGGATGTAGCTCTCAGCTCTTTCTCCACCTCAATGTCTGCCTGCATGCCGCCATGCTCCCTGCCATGATGATAATAGACTAACCCTCTGAGACTGTAAGCAAGCCCCTAGTTAAATGCTTTCTTTTTTTAAGAGTTGCCTCCTTAGAACCAAGGCGATGGGGGGAGCAATGGTTTTTAATATATTTTATAGAGCTATAATTGCTATGATCTGTTTCAGAACTTTTTTATTACACCAAAAATGAAAGCCTGAAGCTGTGAGCAATCACTCCTCACTTCTCCTTCCCTCCTGGAATGAGACAATCACACTTTATGTTTCTATAAGATCTTGCTTATTCCGGACATTTCGCATGTGGAGAATAAAACATGCAGTCTGATTTCTTTCAATGTGCCGAACACTGACTGTCGCCATGGCTATGGTATGTCAGCCCTCCATTTCTTGTTCTTGCCACGCATCCCCTTGTGTGGCCATGGCACATTTTGTCATCATGTTTGCCAGCTGGTGGATATTTGTTCCACTTCTTGGTTATTGTGAATAATGCTTCTAGGAGCATTTGTGCGTTAGACTTTATATCATGACGTGTTTCAAATGAAAATGCCAAGGACAGGAAATGTAAACTCATATCAGAACCCTGAGTTTAACATTTTGAGAAACTGCCAAATTGTTTTCCAAAGTGCACACAGCATTTACATTCCCACCAGCACAGTGTGAGGCTTCTGATTCCTCTGTGTCCTTTCTGACAGTAATATTATTCATCTTTTATTACTATAGCATCCTAGTATGTGCCAAGTGACATCTCCTTGTGGTTTGATTTGCATTTCCCCAAAGACTAATGGTGTTGAGCATCTTTTCATGTACAGTGAACCCCAACTACAGCAAGTTGTGAACTTTTGACGGATCGATGTACAGCTCTTTAAAGAGCTGGCGCGCCTTGTTGAGATAGCTCCGAGCCTCCTCTCCATTTCCACTGTGATAGTTTCGAATCCCTTGAAGCAAGTAGAATCTTAAAAACAACACCTTCTCTCTCCCACAGTTTATCTTCTCTGGAAAAAAAAAAAGTCTGTTTAAATTTTGTCAAAGTCTTGAGATGTAGCTTGGTGGTTGATTGCCTTGCCTGCTCAGACACTGTAGACGAATTTCTAAACAGTCTTATTAAATAAGAAACACGGAGCCAAATACAGAGGTATAAACCATAGAGATTAGAGCAATAGCCGCCAACTAACCTTAGTTTACCACCTTGTCATAGCTTCCCAAGAGAGCTTCTTCCTGTCTAACCTGTGCCTTCATTGCCTTCCTGTTCTGCCTTCTCATTGGCTCTAAGCCTAGCCACATCACCTCCTCATCACTGCCTGTCTATACAGACCTCCAGGTCTCTATGGTTGGTACTGGGATCAAAGGCATGTGTCACCACACTTGGCTGTGTCCTTGACCACACAGAGACTCTGCCTGCCATGTGATTGGATTAAGGATTACCACTGCCTGACTTTTGTTTGCAGCTGGCTATGACCTCTGATCTCCAGGCAAACTTTATTTATTAACATACAAATAAAATATCACATTTCAGCACATATAAAATATCACCACAGGGCACTCATTTAAATTCCTTGGAATCTCACAATAAAGTCATAAATACTTGTATTTAATTGGGTTTTCTTCTTTTAAATATTTTTAACTTTTTTAGATTCATTTTATGTATATGGGTGTTTTGTCTACATGTGTGTATGTGCACCACATTCATGCCTCATGCCTATGGAGATCAGAAGGCATCAGATTCCTTGGAACTAGAATTACAAGTTAGATATGATTGTGAGCCACCACATGGATGCTGGGACTCAAACCCAGGTCCTCTGCGAGAGCAAGCACACAAATCTCTGAACCAGCTGTGCATAATTACGCAGCCTTTAACCCCAGCATGTGGGAGGCAGAGACGGGTGGACCTCTGTGAGTTTGAGGCCTTCCTGGTCTGCATAACGAGACCCTGTCTCAAAAAAACGATTAAGAGCAGACTCATAAGACACTTATGTTTATAGCATTCTGGAAGTGCATCCTCACTTTTAGGCTAAAGTTTACAGTCCTCAGCTTATTGACAGCGGATGGCTTCTAGAAGAGGGAGAGTCTATTTTCTTTAAGGGTGTGTTCTCTGGACTGTTGTTCATGCTCCAGTGGATGGCCAGGAGATATTTTAGCATTGTATCTATAGTATTATTCATACCATGTGTAAATGCTTTAAACAGCTCTCTAGTAGAGAAACGGTCCTATGAAAAACCATACTGGCAACACAAATTGGACTCCATGGGTTACAGAGAGAGGGGGGAGGGGGAGAGGGAGGGATGGAGGGAGGGGGAGAGGGAGGGAGGGAGGGAGGGAGGAGGAGAGGGAGGGAGGGAGGGAGGGAGGGAGGGAGGGAGGGAGGGAGGGAGGGAGGGAGAGAGGAAGCGAGGAGCAGGTGTAGAGGTAGAGGTGGCTCTGGGAGAGGGAAAGAGGGGAGTTAAAGTGATTCTCAAAGAATTCTTTTTTTTAATTCTCAGCTTGGCCTAAGGACCGCATGATTTGACCCCACTTTCCCCACCACAGCTGGCATCACCCACTGTCTCTCTCAGTCCCCAGCTCTGGCCTTCTCCTTTTTTATAACCAAGCACAACGCCTCCATATTCATTCTTCATTCGCCTTCTAACACTCTTTCTCCTTATCCAAAGTCTGCCCATATTTTAAGTCCCAAATCAAATGTAAACACCTCAGGAAGGTCTTTCCCCATTGCCCCCTGTATTAGTCAGGGCTCTCGAGAGGAACAGAACTTACAGAGCGAATACACACACATACATATAAATATATATGGGGGTTATTAGAATGGCCTAGTGTGGTCCAGCTTGTCCAACAATGGCTGTCTACCAACAGAAGGTCCAAGAGTCCAGTAGTTGTTTGATCCACGAGGCTGGATGTCTCAGCTGGTCTTCAGTATACGCTGGAATCCCAAAAAAAAGTAGGCTTTAGTGCCAGTGAAGGAATGGACTTGCTAATGAGATTGAGAACAAGCTGGCAAAGAGAGAGGCTTCCTTTTTCCATGTCCCTTATCTAGGCTTCCAGGAGAAGACATGGCTTATCTTAGAGATGGATCTTCTCACCTCAAAAGTGATTAATCTGGATTAAAGATGTGTCTTTCCACCTCAAAGACCCAGATTAGAAGTAGATCTTCCCACTTCAAATAATCCCTCACAGATATGTCCATTCGTTTGGGAGGTTTAGTCAATTCCAGGTATAGTCCAGTTGACACCCCTGTTACATTCTTAGGGGTCATGCACTTTCTCAGCACTTAACTATCCTTGAAATCACTGGATGTGGGGAAGTAATTATTTGTGTAACATATCCTTTCCCTACAGACCTAGATGGTTCTTGTTCAGGGCCTCTTTACCCCTAGAACAGTGTCTGATATTGAAAAATTGTTGAAACAATAAACATGGCCTTTATGGGGTTTATGGCCACTAAGGATAAAAGTATGCATTCCAAGCCGGGCGGTGGTTGCACACGCCTTTAATCCCAACACTCGGGAGGCAGAACCAGGCGGATCCCTGTGAGTTCAAGGCCAGCCTGGGCTACGAAGTGAGTTCCAGGAAAGGCACAAAGCTACACAGAGAAACCATGTCTCAAAAAACCAAAAAAAAAAAAAAAAAAAAAAGTATGCGTTCCAGGACTAGGGATGTTTGCCATACCTATAGGAATTAATACATGCATACAAATAACTAGGGGAGATTTTAATATCATATGTATATTTCTGATTTATAGCATGTATATGAATGCTTTGAACATCTTTCTAAACAGTACTATGAAAATCCAGTACATTTGTTATGATGTAGATGACTCCTACTTATCTCCATTTGCACTTCCCCATGATTTCATTTTGTGAAATAACTCATGAAATATTTTTGATGCTTTGTTGTGTGTGTGTGTGTGTGTGTGTGTGTGTGTGTGTGTGTGTCTGTCGCACGCTTGGTTTTTGTTTGCTTTGGTTTTGGTTTAGTTGGTTGAGGTTTTGGGGTTTCATGTGCTTGTTTTGTTTTTAGTTTTTGTTTTCTTTTTTTCTTTTTTGAGACATGTGGGGCGTTTACCCACCACCCCCACAGCTTCCCAGAGTTTTCTTGAGTGCGAGCAGCAGGAAATATTAGATAGAAGGATTTATAGCGGAGAATCTTGCGGAGATAAACAGATAGAAAATAAAGGATAGCCTCGAGAGGGCCTGGAACCTATTCCAACGGGCCCCGCCTGTCTCTGTTCCAGGGTTTTTATAGAGACGCCAAGGGGTGGAGCAAAAGACCTCCTCCCCCAGCACAGCCAAGTGCAGACCATGTCAGACACCTGCACTCAGGCCCATGGTCCTAATCATCCTCCATGCGGACCTGCTGGGTAAAGCCACAAGGAACCCAAGAACGGGCTCCCACAGGTCCCCCCTTCTTAATATATAAAAAAATAACTATTAATGGCTTACAGCAATCTCCATAGCTGTTACACCTCCCAGTATGGGAGTAGAGGATGATATAAATGGCATTTCTCTTTTGAATTAGGTCCAAGGTGACCACAGCAGTCTTAGCTGCCTCAAGCCCTTTCTAAACCAAAACTCTTAAGGCGACTACAAACTTAAAGAATCCCTTAGCTTCATCATTACCATTAACAGGTTAACATAAATATTGCTATACATAGTCACAATTCTCTCAATCTTACAACTCAAAGCAAACTCTTAACAGAACCATTAGAATTAGCATATACGGTGCTATATATAGTTAACAATTTTCTCCATCTTACAACCTTAACTCAATCATTTGAATTTTCTTGTTAACATAGGAAAAACTTCGATGTATTTACATCAAACTTAAATATTTCCTCAATTCCACAAAGCCAGGGTGCATTAATATCAATAGGTTTCTGCGAACATAATTCAATCTCATAGCTCCTCCTTTTCTTTATAATTTTTAAGCAAAATCTCAAGCCTAGTTAGAAAACCCAAACTTTTCTGTTTAACCAGTTCCATTTGTAACACAAAACCAGTTCCATAAGTAATTCCATTTTTACATAACCAGTTCCACAAAACAATTCATAAATCTCCAGTTAATAAAGCATATATGCATACACAAAATTGCATCTTGATTCTAAGTAGAAATACATTTCTTCATTTAAACAGTTTCATTTTTAACCCAATTCCAGAAAACCATTCCTAGGTCATTACTATAAGTAAGCTCAAAATTGTCCCATTGCAATGAAATCTCTATTGTTCATTTCATTTAAGTACCAAAATTCAAATGATAAAAATATTGGTACTAGCCTTCCAAATTTGAAGAAATCCATAACCAAAATGTTTTTGCAATTTTATCTCATTTTAAGTTCAAAAAGTTCAAACAAGAAATAAATTCTGGTATCAGGCTTTCACTTTCAAATATGAAGAGACGTTTTTCAACCAAAACTTTTTGTAGTTAATTTTTGTTCAAACATGCGTCTCTGCAACTTTTGTTCTCACAGACAGAACTTTTTAGTTATAGTAATATTTTAAACCGCACCGTTTTTGCTGTTAGCTCAGGTTTTTCTGTGCTGTGTTGATATTCCACGGATCTCAGCTGCGAATGCCTTGTGCTGGTTCTGGCGTCCGCCATTCTTAGCTTCTTAGCGCCTTCTGGAGCTTTTGAAACCATTCAGACTGCCTACTTTGCAGTCTACTAGGACACTATCTCCTGTGTCTCAGGTGTTTTCACCATATACATTAATAGACTCACACTTAACATTTACACTTTTTCACAAACTCACATATAACATTTTTTTGCCTTGCAAAGCATTTAGACTCATATTCAACATTTACACGTTTTTACAAACTCACATACAACATTAACATCTACTTATTTATACTTTATAGAACTACTTTAGCAAATATATTTCCTATTAATTCTTATATACTTATTTCTTATTTCAACTTACATTTACAACTAGCATCTTACAAGCTTATTACTACATGTCTTAAGACTACCTTAGATACTTCTTACAAGCTTATATTCTTAAAGGAACTCTATTGATCTACTTTACAAACTTATATAGGCTACCATTAGCATATATCTAACTTAGCAAACACCTAAAGATTTCTTAACACAGATCTAACAAGACAGATTTTTTACAAACTCACATATCTTATTTTCGTCTTTCTATTTCTTACTCTTAAATATTATCACCATCTCTATCAGAAAGATTCTCTTAACTAGACAGGAAGTACGTACATCATTTCTAAAGTTTACAGTTTATAGTCAGCTTTGTTATAAAGCACTAGGATTTAGTGAGTGTTGTCATTATAAAGTTGTGATACTTGTTGCTAGGGATTGTAACATTCTCAGGACGAAACCACACTCCAAAGTTGCCAGATCTCTCAGCCATTCCGGACCGGCAGAGATGCACTGTCAGCGGTAGATGGTTTTTAACTAGAGGTTGTCCCTTCACCCAAATTCATAATAGCTCCCCTAAGAACTTCAATTCAAACAAACGTTTCTATCACAGCAGTACTTTTGGTTTGTTCTACTGAAAAACTTTATGCTGAGGGTGAAGTTATCATATTTAGCTGCTGTAAAGCTCTTTGCCAAAAACTGCACAGCTATTAGGTGGTATTTTAAGGATTTTAAAGTGACTTGTTTGCTCTTATAGGTAGCTTTTTGTCATCCAACTGCCATAAAAACTTTGCACAGCTATTAGGATAAATAAGGCATTTTACCAACGGCGCCCCAAACCACGAAGCACCTAGTTCCGTATCCTTTCAATTTTTCATTGGAACTGACACTTAAACCCTTAGACGACTTTTCCACTTTTTCTTTTAAAAGCTGTATTTTAAGTTTACCATGAAAGTATTTTTGAGCTGACAAAAGTGTTTCAGGGCAATGTCGCCATCTTTAGCGGAAAAACTACCTTTCCCAGAATGCATTTCCCTTATATCAGTCCATAATAATATCAGTCCCTTATATCATTTTTTTAATATCATTGATTTCTCATAGTTCTTATCGGGTCTGAGAGTCAACTGGTTCTCTTTTACCAGACTTGCTTACAAATTCTTGCCTGGGAGGTTTGAACAAAGTTTTTTTGCTTTTTCAATGGGAGATTTGAACAAGCACTTTACATTTTCAATTATGGGACATTGGGAGGTTTCTGGTCTCTCCTCAGCTGGCTTTAACAGGTGTCTCTCCTTCAGTTGACACTGGCCCCCAGATCAGAAACACGCCTGCCTCGTTAGCCGGCATTGAGGCTGGCATTTCTGATAGCAACTTTCCTCAGGGCTTGTGTTTGTTTTAGCCAGTCAGTGAAAAGCAAGATCATGTACAACAGCTTTTCCATAGCTCCTTCAGAGAGATTTTCCCACTGATTTTATTCTCCTTTTGCTGGTTCCTTTCCCAGATGCAGAGCTTCAGCTATCTGTCTGCGGCTCTGTACCTCTGCTAGCTGCCTTTGGAGGTAGGGGCTTTTTTTTCTCCCCCTGAATCTGCCTCAAACTCTAGCAGCTTTGTCAGGTCATACATTTTCTGGGGAGGAATCTGTCCCCTCTGTTTCTTCAGAGTCTTTCTCCCTGACAGTATCCAGTTTGGTCTCAGTTTATCCCCTCTACCCCAGAAACAATTTCCGACACTAGAGCGGCGGCTTTCCCTGCTACTGAAGGTAGGGGCTTTTTGTCCGTTTCTGTTTTCGGGGTCTGTGTGGTTTGTGCACAGACTAAACATTTAACAAGGGAGGTTTTTGCCATTTCTAAACTCCCATTAGGACAGGTGTTTTGTCTCATCAGGCCTTCACCTGGCCCAGTCCCCCAGTGGGTTGCATTTGCTTGTCTGGGTGCTCAAGGACAGAGCTTATGCCAGAGGCAATCACCCCTCAGGGCTACACTCCCTCATCTCAGGGAGTCAGTTGAAACAAAGCTTTTCTCAAGAGATGCTTTCTCTGACAGAAAAGCAAGCTTTACTCCTGGCTAGTTCTGTTCTGCCCTGGCTGGGCTCTTTCCCAAGACAGCGTTCTAACTCGGCAGCACGACTGCTTCAGACACAGTTCAGCTTTACTGTTTTCCCAGAAAGGTCCTTTCTCTGATAGGAAAGCTTTTTCTCAGATTTCTTTTTGTAGCTGTGGACCTATCACCCCGGGACTTGTAGGAAAGTGGATAACTGTGCCGTTCCCACTGGCTTTAGTTTTGTTTGTTCATTAGCAATCTTCCCCTGGGTCCTGCACCTTTCTGCCTCAGCTCTGTGCTCCAGGAAGTGTACAACTGCAGGAACCCTAGTATCCCCGAAATGCACTCCAACTCAGAGACGCTGGCCAGTCACCTCTGGGTTTTTGGTCAGAAACGAGGATACAATGCTAACAGTTTCAGGGAATCTTTGCATAGGACGATTAGGAGCACCTTTTCATTCTGAAATGCTCACTCAACAAAACCCTTGATGCCTCAGCTTGGCTGTAACTGAAAAGCCTGGTTTTTCTGCTTTTCTCAGGCAAAGTTTCCTGCCTTTTGGGGCTCTCTATAACTCTTCACCCTTACTCTCCCCAAGCGTTTCCCTCAGGGTACTCTGACCCACTGTCTTTTACTAGCTTGAAGAGACAGAGCTTAGAAGGGGCTTTTAGGAACTTCTTCCAGCCTCTTGCACTGCAGAGAGGATATTTAAAGCTTGAAAGAGAACTTAGAGAGGTTTTGCTGTCTCTTAAGTTTGTTTTCCCTTAGAGCTAATCACAGGTGGTCCCCATACTAATATCTTCAGGTGATTCTAATTTTTGTCCTTCTGAGAAAGTTAAAGGCTTTAGTTTCTAAGTTTCTTAAGAGAAAGATTAAGGCTTTTTAGAGAGATTTTCCCCCCAAATTTTTCCAAGAAAAGTTTTATAGTTTAAGAGAAAGATTTTTTCCCCCAGGAGAAAGACCAACTTTTCCCAAAACTTCCCAACTTTAAACTTTGACTTCTTACACCCCCATTTTTGCCTCAGGGAGAAATTACTTTCTCCTGCCACTTGGATTTGGCATTTCAGCTGTCCCCAGGTCAAAAGCTTCCATAGGAAACTTTCCTTCCCCATAAGCTCCAAGAAGAGCTTTTTTACTACCCGAAAAGCCCAAAGAAAGATTTTTTCCCCAGTTTGCTTTCAAAGCCCCCAAAGTTAGAAAATTGAGTTTTTCTGTCTAGTTGCCTTACTTATTTTTTCCTACACAATCTTATACTTCTAAGTTTTTCCTAAACTATATTACTACCCTATATCTTATACTTATCACAGATAGAAATTGCGAAAGGGATAGAAGATAGAAAATTTTGACAGAAGAGAATTTCGCTGCAGCATCGGACATCCTTCCAGTCCGCTTTCCTTTTCTCTCGAGGATAAAACCCCTGCCTCACCAAATATATATATATATAAAAATATATATATTCCATAACACCGGCATGCCTTTCCACTGGCAGGGCTGACTCAGCACTTTCACCAAAAACTCTGTATTAAAACTATTATTTTCCTTTATCTTTAGTCCCTATTACTTTGTCTTAAGTCCCTGTTCATTTGTCTTTAGTCCCCCCTTTTTTTGTCCCTTTTTTCTTTAGTCCCTTTTTTCCCCTTTCTTTAGTCCCTTTTTTTCCCCTTTCTTTAGTCCCCTTTTTTCCCCCTTTCTTTGGTCCCTTTTTTTCTTTAGTCCCTGTTCACGGCGCCATTCTGTGGGGCGTTTACCCACCACCCCCACAGCTTCCCAGAGTTTTCTTGAGTGCGAGCAGCAGGAAATATTAGATAGAAGGATTTATAGCGGAGAATCTTGCGGAGATAAACAGATAGAAAATAAAGGATAGCCTCGAGAGGGCCTGGAACCTATTCCAACGGGCCCCGCCTGTCTCTGCCCCAGGGTTTTTATAGAGACGCCAAGGGGTGGAGCAAAAGACCTCCTCCCCCAGCACAGCCAAGTGCAGACCATCTCAGACACCTGCACTCAGGCCCGTGGTCCTAATCATCCTCCATGCGGACCTGCTGGGTAAAGCCACAAGGAACCCAAGAACGGGCTCCCATAGAGACAGGGCTCACCATGTAACTCTGGACATTCTGGAACTCACTATATACACTAGGCTGGCCTCGAATCCACAGAGATCCACCTGCCTCTGCCTCTGAAGTACACCACCATACCCAATTTTTGTTTTTTTTTGTTTTGTTTTGTTTTGGTTTTTAGTGTTTTTAATATGCACTGATAGAATTTCCTTTTATTTCCTCTCCTTTCTATTATTTTTCCTTCCTACCTTTCAGTCCTCCTCCCCTGGTTCTGTTTTGCGGTACTGAAGATTGGCCCCGGGGGTTTTGCACATGCTTCATAAGCCAACTATATATACCACTGAACTATATCCACAGCTTCCCACTGTTTCTAAACAGAAATTGTGGCTTCCCATGGAAGATTTCCTCAAGGAAATTCATTTAATAGTGTTTAGAATAAATTTTTAAAAATTAAATTTGCTTGTTACATATTGTTGCTAAAATTCCTTTCCTGAGAGATGCATAAACAATGTCTACCCCTTTTCCTAAGGTCCCGATGAGGTACAATCCCACCAGAGTCCTCCAGAGGAACCAATGAGTTTATTAGACTTGATTAGAAAGCAATGGATGAGGGGTTACAGGCAGGAGCATCGGTGGGTGTCCTTACAGCTGCCTGCAGGGACGTGACGTGATGGTGGCTCTCCCATGGCTGTGTAGATGGAAACCCTCACCCTCATCATTCCCCACCCTATCCGTTAGCCTCTCCCACAATACTACATGCAATAAAGGTTGGGAGGGGTGGGTGAATACTCAAGTGGGCATCCTATGGCCCACCCTGCCCCTTCCTTCTATTAGGGGAATATTGACAGTCAACAGGTCCAGCCGTGGTGATCTTTTTCTCACAGGCCCAGGAGAAATCCTGAAGATGGTGGCAGTTTGGCCCCAAGGACAGTCCTATACAACACTTATGAATAAAAATTTATGAGCATGGGAACCAGCAAACATAGGTCCATTCTCTAGCCAGTAGCCGCACATATTCCTTGAGGCAACACACCCCAAATGTCCCTTTCTGCAGAAAAGATATTTTTTTCTGAGAGTTGCTGTTCATTCAGGACCATATCTCCCATCCTTTGCTTCTAAGTGGGCCGGTTTGACTGGTTTTTGCTATTGCATGAAGTTCAAGTAGAAATTATACATTTAACTTTCAGGTCAATGTCATTAAGAAATGATTGGCCTCCACTTTCTCTTTCCTCTTCAGCTGAGATGCAGTGAACTTCAAAGCCCTCTTAATGAGGTGCTACAGGATGACGGGAGCCTGTGTTTGTGGATTTCAGCCTGGAAAGGACTCTCTGTTAAATAGGCAATATTATGTGAGATTTTTGCATAAGCCAAAGTAAATTATTAAGTTAAGAATCTGAAATCTTGGAGTTTATTTTCGTCAGCAGTTAGCCTTGCCTCCCCAAGTACATTCAATGGACTCATCCCTATCCAGTAGTAGCTCTTCCTGGCTGCTTACCCCACCAAGGCTTGCCCTGTCCTGTGAGGTATCCAGATGGACTTTGCTCTTTGAATTCTAAGAAAAAGGGGGTTTTAAAAAGTGATCTCTATTGTAAACACCACATGCAAACAATCCCACATGTAAAATGCCATGTATCGTTATTACCTTGCAGCCTGTAACATAGTAATTGGTTTCCACAAGGACAGTCAGTAGAGTCTTAAATCACTGGTTGAGAAGTTATGGGGTAACAGAATAGTTGCATCTCATACAACCATGGAAATAACTAGAGTTTACTTTTTACATTCCCATGGATCCATGTTGTTAGGATTGGTAGTAAGCACCTTTACCTGCTGGGCCATCTCTCTGACCCTGCAATATTAATTTTGAAAGCTAGCATTTGCATAGGACTTAAAATATGCTAAACATTAATTCACTTAAACTGTATTCCAATTCTATGAAATAAATACTTATTTTTTTAAGTTTTACTTATTAGTGTGTGTGTGTGTGTGTGTGTGTGTGTGTGTGTGTGTATGATGGGGAACACCACACACACACACACACACACACACACACACACACACACACACGCGCGTGCACATGCACAGGTGGGTGTATAACATGGCACATACGGAAGTCAGAGGACAACCCTTGGGAGTCGGTGCCTTACACCACAGGGCCCGGGCTTGAACTCAGGTCATCAGTCTTGCACACCAAGCCCTTTTACTTGCTCAGCCCTCCTGCCAGCCCAGCCTTTTCTCTCCCCATCTTCCAGCTGGCAAAATGAAGGTACAGAGAGTGATTGAGTTATAACTTACATATAAGTTATAAGAGTTCCCATGATCATCTCCCTGGTAGGTCAAACTCTGAAATACTGGTATGCTGGATAAGAACTGTGATGCTTTTAAGAGACCAGGTGCTAGATTTACTGGTGACTTTATTCATTAGTAGTGATTTGTATGCACAGGTGCACAATGCTCAAGCACATGCTTGCATAAACCCTAGGACAACACGGAGTGGTACCTGCTATCACTCTCCATCACTGAACATGGAACTCATCTTTTTTTTTTTTTCCAGCTAGGCTGGCTGGCCAGCAAGCCCCAGTTGACCTTCCTGTGTCAGCCCTAACCAGTACTGGGGTTGCAGGTGTGTGTGGCCACAGCTGGCCTTTTTACTTGGGTGCTGAGGATCCACACTCAGATCTTCCTTCTCGGTGTGGTTCTATGTAAATACTGTGCCATTTTGTAGAAGACCCTTCAGCAGCCACAGGTTCTGTCATCTGAGAGCAGCTCTGAAACTAGTCCCCCACGGATGTAGAAGAACAACTGAATGTTTATTCTTCCATGCTATTTCATACTGTAGATACTGTACAATGGAAGGGCACACGTAACATTGGAAACTGGGATGTGTATGTTAATAGGTACAATCAAGTGGAGGCTATGAGTCTACAGAAGGCCTTCATATAGGTAATGTACATTTTATTGACTGGTGTATTTGCAAATATTTGACTGGGATAAATGGTCATTTTGCCAGGTCAGATACGACACACAACACCCAATCCCAAATAGCATCTCCTTTGTCACCTTTTGATAGAGTCTGAGCAAGATGACTGTAACAAATTCATACAGAGCTTTGTTTTGTTTTAGGAGGCAGTGGTTTTTTGTTTGTTTGTTTTTGTTTTTTGGGGCAGGGTTTCTCTGTGTAGCTTTGCACCTTTCCTGGACCTTGCTCTGTAGACCAGACTGGCCTTGAACTCACTAAGACCCACCTGCCTCTGCCTCCCAAGTGCTGGGATTAAAGGTGTGCACCACCACCGCCCGGCAAGACAGTGTTTTTCTGTGTAGCTTTGGAGCCTGTCCTGGAACTCTTTCTGTAGACCAGGCTAGCCTTGAACTCAGAGAGATCTGCCTGCCTCTGCCTCCTGAGTGCTAGTGGGATTAAAGGTGTCCACCACTACTGCCAGGCAGCATACACACTTTTGATTCATAAGAGTGTGAATAAGATGACTGTAACACACACACACACACACACACACACACACACACACACACACACACACACACACTTTTGATTGACAGAGTCTGTGTATGATAATGATGACTACAGCACACACACATACACATTTTTGATTGATAGAGTCTGTGTAGGATGATGACTACAGCGCACACGTGCACTCGTGTATATACACACACACACTTTTGAAAAAACAGTGCTTTATTCATGCTGCAGTTGCAGTCAGGCTGGCCCAGAACTCCATGTGTCCAGGCTGGTCACTAATGCTCCGTGGTACTCCTTCCTGCCTCAGTCTCCCAAACATGAAGATTGTAGGCATGAGTCTCCAGGCTGAGCTTCCCATGCTTCCTCACACGGCCACACAGCTTCATACAGTGAGCAATGAGGAGAAAACTGCCAACCACCCATTTTTACCTTCGCTCTTCTGCCAGTCTTGAATATAGTGCAATGCCCAGAGATATGGTGTGATGGACTTAAAAGTCACAAGGACAAGGTAAATATAGTTACAGAAGTGATGGCCTAGAAGCAAACTGTGATGCTATTCTTGGTTGTCAACTTGACTATATCTGGAAGGAACTATAATCCAGAAATGGAGGGCACACTTGTGGTCTGGACCTGAAGGCAGGAAGACAGCATGCCTTTGATCCCGGTCTTGAGGCTGGATGACACATGCCTTTAATCCAGACCCTGAGGCTGGATGATACACGCCTCCAATCTGGGCCACACCTTCTGCTGGAAGGACAATAGAAGAAGGAACGGGTGTGTTCATTCTTTGCCTGCTTGCCCTCGCCTTATCAGCACATCCATTCCGTCACTGGCATTGGAGCCTACTTCTTCAGGATTCCAGCATATGCAGAAGACCAGCTGAGACACACAGCCTCGTGGGACTAAGCAGCTACTGGATTCTTGAACTTTTTATTCCCATTGTTGAACTGCAGCCTGTAAATCATTCCAATAAATTCATATATATACATATATATGTGCTATAGCACACACACCCTTTTGATTGATAGATTCTGAGTATGATGATGACTATAGTACACACACACACAGAGACACACACACGGGGGGCGGGGGGGGGGGGAGGACAGAGAGAGATTCATTCTCTAAGTTCTGTGACTCTAGTGAACCCTGACTAATACAAAAGCTTTGAACAGTCAACAGTCCTGCTCACTACACTGTTGGCTGGCTTTCTGTTCTTTGTACCGGCAGATCTTCCTTTGCTGATACAGTGCTGTAAAGAAAAAGTTAACTCATTTATCTTGTTCTAGAGCTGTTAAAGTCATTTAATTCCAGGGGACGTCATTGTGCAGAGTTTGCAATTATACTGGAGACGGCTTTTAGATTCCAGTCTGACCTTTACAGTTCTCTTGTTTGTAGCAGGTGGTTGTACCCATGTGGCTTGAAAAATAGAGCTAAACCCATGGCCTTTAGTTCATGTGTCTCGCGCAGCTGAAAGTGGTTTGCTGGGGAGAATGAAAATGGCCCAGAAATGTTAATTGATTCAGTTTGACAGTGCTTGCCACATCGTAAATCAATAGCACGATGTTTGTGGGAGCAAGTGATAAGATGGCATGGCGGAAGGAGACAGGACTTCGGGGATGGGGTAGTGGCTTTATTTTGTTTTGTTTCTTACATACCTCAGGAGGGTGGAGGTTTGTTGTCCTCATAGGATGCTTGTCTGTGGTGGGGAAGGGTGGGCGGCATCAATATTATGAACTAATCCTAATTCCAATCAATACCAGGGTTTAAGATTAAAATACACACACACACACACACACACACACACACACACACACACACACACACACACTTCTTTCAATTGAGGCATATCAGGGCCACTTTATGGAACAAGCTAGGAGAATCACATATTTGTGTGTGTGTGTGTGTGTGTGTGTGTGTGTGTGTGTGTGTATCTCCAGCCAGGTTTGGTAGTGAACACTTTTAATTCCAGCACTCAGGAGGCAGATGCAGGTGGATCTCTATGAGTTTGCGGGCAGACTGGTCTAGATACTGAATTTTAGCCAGCACACACACACACAATGGGGGGAGGGGGAGAGAGAGAGAGAGTGAGAGAGAGAGAGAGAGAGAGAGAGAGAGAGAGAGAGAGATATATGCACGCACTATCTTTGAAAAGAACCAGCTCTCACACTATCATCTTACCCTACTTTGGTAATGAACATCCACGCCACATACATAGGTGGTTTGTTTTTATTAGTAATATCCACAGACAGGAAGGTAAAACTTATTTGCCAATGGCATCTAGTCAGAGATTGTGCTAAAATATCCCACCAAGTATAGAATATTAGCTCCAGGGATAAAAGGGAGGAGGGAAGGGAGAGAGGGGGAGGGTAGAACTTGACGCTCAATTCCAACTGAGAAATCCTGCCTTCGGATGTTAGCCACTATACCAGTTCAGAATGGGCAACAGGCAGAGAGGCCTACAGAAAACATAGGTGGGGAGATGGCTCAGCCATTAAAGTGCTTCTTGAGGAAGCACAATGAGCTTAGCTCAACACCCTGGAGTTACGGATGTATGCCATCTGTGGTGGTTTAAATGTAATTGGCATTATTAGGAGGTGTGGCTTTGTTGGAGTAGGTATGGCCTTATTGGAGGAAGTGTGTCACTGTGGGGGCAGGCTTTGAGGATTCCTATGCTCAAGATACTGCCCAACTGTCTAGTCTACTTCCTGTTGCCTGCAAGATGTAGGACTCTCAGCTACTTTTCCAGCACCAGGTCTGCCTGCACACTGCCATGCTCCCCACCATGATGATAATGGACTGAACCTCTGAAACTGTAAGCCAGCCCAATTAAATGTTTTCCTTTATAAGAATTGCTGTGGTCATGGTGTCTCTTCACAGCATAGAAACCCTAACTAAGACCCTATCCCACCCAGTTTTTTCCTAGGGCTGAAGAGGCAAAGACAAGGGGATCCCTGGGGCGTGCTGGCCAGCCAGTCTATCTGAATTTGTGAGCTTCAGGTTTAGCAAGAGACCTTTCTCAAAAGATTAGAGCAACTGAGGGAGACAATTGAGGTTGATCTCTGACCTCTACACACACACACACACACACACACACACACACACACACACACCTGTACATATATGCACACACAAATACATGCATACACCAACGCGTTGAAAGCCTTCCAACTGAAATACCTAATTTGATTTTGGTATTTACATACTATGTGGTCTACAATGGGCAGAGCTAGTTCGCTGATCCCAAATGTAATGTGCTGAACACTGTGACAGCTGTCTGGGAACTAAGGGAGCTCCCGAAGTGTACAGCCTGTGATTTGTACCTAGTATACTTTTACAGTCAGAAGGCACTTTGTCACACCATTGCTTCATGCTCAGTGCCATGTATTCACATGCTGCTTGAAAGAGTATTTGTCTTGAAAATTGCTTTCTGTTAGGTTGACATTTTCTTCCATATCCTGAAATCTAATCGTGGGGGAAGTACACACAGTCTTAAGGTAGGGCATGAAAAGATGTCATGTTCTTAGGAAGCCTTACACAACTCTGCCTTTTACTGAAGATTACACACAATCCTGACTTTGCTGTTTATCCTTTATCTTGGTGGTCATTCCTTGCAACTAAAAAGATACTAGTTTTAAGAGCTAGCTCTCTTATAAAGCTGAAGTTCTCAGGTTTTTCTGTCCCTCCTCAGCATGGCCCACTGGCCGAATACAAAGCAATTCTAACTCACCAGTCAGCCCTTTTCCATTTGATAACATCAGCAGTTTTGCCCGGGGCTTCTTCTTCTCCCTCTTTTGATGAACAATAGCTGAAATAATGGTCCAATTCACTTTTAAAAAATCTATTCCTGGTGGCTTCTGCAGCCCAATCCAATATTAACCCAAGCCTTTCCTAATTAAACTGAGGCCATTCAATTATGCATGTTAATACTGCGATGATTTTTAACAGTATCAAAGTGAAAGAGATTCATTAGAAAATGACTTAAAGCAAAGGAATGAAGGTAAGTTCAGAGGAAAGCAAATTCAGATCTATTTGAATATTCTATCTTAAATATATTTCCAATCTCTTTAGGGAGCCCAGGAGAGTCCACTGAGATTCTCAGAGTCATCCTAACATGATCCGATGTATCTAGAGCCTGTAAATGTGATTTAGGAAGAAATGCTGGAAATACACCATTAGCTTCAGAGAACAGTGAAGCCATGCAGAACTCAAAGCCAGGAAGATTCTTGTTCTCCGAGTGTGTTCAGAACCTCTCTAGGGCTTTTCAGTTGTCCTCTTAGAAACAATCATATCTTTCAACATTAGAAGAGATATCACAGCAAACAGTTTTTATGTTTTTAAATGTTCAAAATAAAACGGTCACAACAAATAATTGAGCAATAGAAAAAAAATGCCTTTTCTTCCTTGGGGGATGGGAATGGGCAAAATGAGCAGAATTCCAGCAGGGGCAGGGCATCTCAGTGGAGGGTCAGAGCTGATGATGACAGAATTCCACAAGCAGCACAAGGGCCACAAGCACGGAAAACCTGGCAACATGGTGTTAAGTGAAAAGAAAAAGAGTGAGAGAAAAGAATTCAGATGCTCCCTAGTGAGCAAGTGTGGTGTCCCAGTGAAGAACCAAATCTGGGTTTTAGGGCTGGGATTTATTCTTGGATGAGTTGCTTAACACCTCTTGGAACTTAGTTTCTTCTTTTGTAAAACAGACACAAGGAGACCACCAAGACTGTGGTGAGTACTGGAAAGCATTAGGCATCTGCTGTTGCTCGGTAGCAACCAAAGGATGATGTTAGTGACAAACGTACTGGAAATGTGACATAGGATGGTCTGGGGGTGTTGCTCCGATGGTAGAGTGCCTTACCTGACCTACGTGGAACCGTGGGTTTAAGTCTCGGTATCATACAAACTGTGAGGTGGTGTGTGACTGCAATCCATCACTATCTAGGAGGCAAGGGCAGGAGAATCAGAGGTTCAAGGCCATCCTTGCCTACATAGTAAGTTTGAGACCAGCATGGGCTACATGAGACCTTGTCTCAAAAAAAAAAAAAAAAAAAAAAAGACACAGGAAAATAAAATAATGTTAGTCATTGGACTGGGTTGTAATTGGTTTATTGTGTCAATTTATCTTATTGAATTTACATTCAATTTTATGATATAATTTATCTTTAAATATTTTTATGAGTCCATTTTCCCTTAAGAATGTTAAGCTCCAGGGAGAATTTTTTTCCCTGTAGGATAAAAAGTCTGTTTTAGCTACTTTAATGTCTAGAACATCATTATTGTATTTTTATTATTTATTTTCATTTCCTAATAGAATGATCTGCTGACATACTAATGCAAAATGGAATATAGAGATAACTTGTCTCTTTAATGCCTTTAAATATTTTTTCCTCCCTAGAAGATGGCCTAGCATATTTCTCCTGCAATGTTCAGTGAAAGAAAATTTCATCTGATGAAAAATAGGAATATTTAATGCATTTTCAGGCATGGCAATTACTTTTTATGAAATGATTACTTAAGTATAAATTCCAGTAATCTTTAGGAGTTCTTCTACAAAATAACCATATGTTCCAGATGCAACAGGGAGGCCCTTAACTGAAGGCTAAAATAGTCCATCTCTGACAATGAAAGGTCATTCAGAATAAAGATTTAATGCCTCCGAAATTACAGTGTGAGTCAAATGGAAATATTTAATTTATAAAACCTTGATTTATATATGTTCACTCTGTTCTTAGCCTTTTGAAAGTCGCTGACTCACACACCTGTCAAGTGAGTAAGATCAATGACAGCAGCCCGAGGCGTTCCTGCTACCGCAGGCACTAGTCTAGATTACAGATGCTGCTCCTGCGTCATGGCTATCCTCAACATCTCTGAGATGATCACCATCACCACCTCCGACACCACCACTACATCCCCTGCCTCGGGGAACTCACTGCTCCCCTTTAGACAAACAACCGGTCCTACTTATTTGATCCTACCTGGCCAAGTATTGAGAACTGGTTAGGGAGTAAATGACAATATATTCTTATGAAACTAGAGGTGCCATGTACCCACCCCATGATATACTCCTGGAACGTGAGGCTTATCACGATCACTAGGAAATATAGTCAGAGCAGGAAGGTGAGAAGCTGTGTTTCTGCCAGCCACCTGTCACAGATGTGCTCTGGAAGATCCCAAGCAATCTCTCATCACTAATGTACTCCAAAAACCAAGGGCATCCATGAGAGTCTGATGCTGTAATTTTACAAGCCCCCTAGGTAATTCTGATGATTCTTCATGCTTGCGAACTACGAGCTATAGATGACCATCTCAACACATCTCCAGGACTGGCACCCCAACACTCCCTAACCTAAGTATTCTTTGATTGATGGCAATAGGACCAGAACGCAAAGTCCTTGAGAGTCTGAACTGTACCACCTGGTTCCCCTCTGCCCAGGGAAACCGCAATCTAAATCCTAATAGTTGAGCCTGAAACATGATTGGCACAAGAACTCTGTGGCCATCCAATCCTCATTTTTGTTCACTGAGAGGACCTAACAGTTCCTGCTTGAGCTCCAGGATGTGAAAGAGCAGTCCACAGCTGGAGGGCAGTACAGATTTCTAAAAGAGTAACGTGATCTGCTCTTTCACCCAGGACTATCCCAGATGGCTCCATTCAAAGCTTTGACATAATCATTAGGGACAGAACAGCACTATGGTGATATAAAGGTTGCATAGATCCTTCTTCAGCTCTATATCTAAATAGGGGTACTGTGGCAATAATCCATTTCAGATAGCAGGACACTAGCTATTTGCAAATACCTTTTAAAAATAGATATGTTGAGGTGAGGTCTGAAAATAATGCTTTAAAAAAGATAGTCTGAAAAGTGCTTGCCTTGCAAGCACAAAGACCAGAGTGATTTTGAGCTCCGGCACACAAGAAAACGCAGCTGTGGAAGCATACACTTGTAGTCTCAGTGTCGGAGAGGCAGAAAGAGATGGATCCCTGGGGATCACTGGTCAGCCAGCCTAGACTACTTGGCAAGTTCCAGGCCAATGAAAGGCCCTGTCTCCACAAATTGTAGATGATACCTAAGGAATGACATCTGAGTTTGCCCTCTGGCTTCCGCATGTACACACATTCACACACACGCACACGCACGCACACTGGGTATGTCTTCTCTCCACTATTTTCCCCCTTCCTTTCATGTATCAGCTACTACCTCTCTGATCAGGACGGAAATCATCCCTTTCTATGGAAGAGCCAACCACACAGTCTCTGATTTTAGAAGCCTTTTATATTTCTATTTCAATGGAGGTACTTAGAGATCTCAAAAAAGTTTCACCCGTCTTCTCTTACTGATCTTCTAGAGCCCATCTACTTGGCAGAGCACAAATCTAGGTTCAGAGTTCCTCCATTGTCCAGCTGCTGAAATCGTATCCCTGCAGTCAAAGGCTAGGCTGGGCAGCATGGCATTTGGACACAACTTAGTGCAACTCTCCACTGAGAACGTCTCCTTTTACAACAGTTAAGTGCCAAACTGTACCAAGATGGGGTACATGTAGCAGAAGAATCACAAACTGAAGGACAAGCCAACGGGCACACACAAACTCAAAGTGGGAGCATCCATTTAACCCTCCTCTCATTGGAAACCCCCTAACCCACACCAAAGGCCACTTCCAGTCTGCCCACCCATCACCTCTTTGTTGCTGGAGGGCTTCTCTCCAGGTTCCCCAAGCCCCGCAGTCCCACAATCCACTTATAAAATAATCACTCAGACGCTTGTATCACTTATAAACTGTATGGCCGTGGCAGGCTTCTTGCTAACTGTTCTTTTATCTTAAATTAACCCATTTTTATAAATCTATACCTTGCCACGTGGCTGGTGGCTTCTCAGCGTCTTCACATGCTGCTTGTCCTGGCGGTGGCTGCAGTGTCTCTCCGCCTCAGCCTCTGCTTCCCAGAATTCTCCTCTTTCCTTGTCCCACCTACTTCCTGCCTGGCCACTGGCCAATCAGTGTTTTATTTATTGACCAATCAGAGCAACAGATTTGACATACAGACCATCCCACAGCACTTCCCCTTTTCTTTTTTTAAAAAGGGAAGGTTTTAACTTTTATACATCTCCAAAGTCAGCTTGGTATATTTGGGAATTTGGGCGTAGCTTCTCTTACTACTTCCTGCTGGAGGGGGGCGCTGTATCTTATGGGGACACAAAGAAAATTTTAGGATCATGGAGTAGTCCGTGAGACCGTATCGTCTGAGCCAGTTGCCTTGAAACGATTCTGGATGTTGGATCATCTGGGCCATGGTGTCATCGGAGACCTTTCAGGTGGTCTTGGCTGGTCAAACCTGATGTATCTTAATCTGGAACAAATCCATAGCCTCTGGCTTTCTGTAGAAACAAAAGCAGAGCCTCTTTTCCAAAGCAACATATCCTTATATCCAAATTTTGAAGTCAAGGTACCTTTAAAATATACATTTTGGCATAACTCAACAGCCTTTGTAATCAAATGTTTTTCTTTAGTTACGAATATCAAAGAGAACATAATCCAGATTCTCTGTGTGGTAGCCATCTTTATGTGGCTTCTGTTTTATATTACCTCGAGCCTGAGCCTATTGCTTTAAACTGCATCCTTCTGAGCCTGAAACAGCGCTGTGGCTGCTGGCTCCGCCCAGTTCAGCTTCCCAACATGGCAGTGGTACGTTTTCCGCCAGCTCTGGGAGTCATCAAGTCTCAGAAATAGTGGGTCTACGCTTTTATCAAAGCAGCGTGTAGCCCAGAAACCTTTTTTTTTTTTTTTTTTTTTTTTAATACTAGTAAAGAATAAATCTACCACACAGCGTAATGTGTCGCTGGCAGATGCCTCATTCCCGCCATACTGCCGGTCAAACGCACACGCCAGGAACCCGCCGGTGTTCAAACCTGCGTTTTGCAGCGTCTAGCTGCCCGTATGAGACAAGAAGCAGGAACCTGTTTTTGGCTCTGTTTAGAATTGGTTATTAAATATTCTCAGGTTTAAGGTGGAAACTCGAGCCGTTGGGCGCCATTTGTTGCTGGAGGGCTTCTCTCCAGGTTCCCCAAGCCCCGCAGTCCCACAATCCACTTATAAAATAATCACTCAGACGCTTGTATCACTTATAAACTGTATGGCCGTGGCAGGCTTCTTGCTAACTGTTCTTTTATCTTAAATTAACCCATTTTTATAAATCTATACCTTGCCACGTGGCTGGTGGCTTCTCAGCGTCTTCACATGCTGCTTGTCCTGGCGGTGGCTGCAGTGTCTCTCCGCCTCAGCCTCTGCTTCCCAGAATTCTCCTCTTTCCTTGTCCCACCTACTTCCTGCCTGGCCACTGGCCAATCAGTGTTTTATTTATTGACCAATCAGAGCAACAGATTTGACATACAGACCATCCCACAGCACCTCTTCTTTCTTTCTTTTCTTTTTTTGGTTTTTCGAGACAGGGTTTCTCTGTGTAGCTTTGGAGCCTGTCCTAGATCTCCCTCTGTAGCCCAGGCTGGCCTCAAACTCACAGAGATCTGCCTGCCTCTGCCTCCTGAGTGCTGGGATTAAAGGCGTGCACCACCACCACCACCACCACCACCACCACCACCACCACCACCGTCCGGCTCCATCACATCTTCTTTCAGCCACTTTCTACATACCTCCTAAAAAGTTTCCACGATTCTCTCTGGCTACCAAGACCCTCTCCTCTGCCCCATACCTCAATGCCAAGCCCTGTTGAACCGAGATAGAAAAGATGTAGTGAGCTCATGAGAACATCTACATTCACTTCAGTGTTGCTTCACTGAAGAGGGAGTTACTGGAGTGACAGGGAATTCTGCCTTGCATCTTCCAAACAGAATATATCAGAAAAATGTAATGTTAAATGAACAAAGGTAAAAACAAATACATCCTCTATCAGTCCCTTGAAATGGCTGACTTACCATGTGCATTGTCCCAGGGATGGCAAAGGAAAGGTAAGTAGCTGGTGACACTCTCTCCAGATTTGCTCACAATGCCCTCTCACACACCCAGACACAACATTGACTTGTATATACCTCTTTGTTTGGATTTCTCATTCAGCCATATTGAGTCCAATGCCACACCCCCTTTTGTTCTACATGACAGCTCCACCTCTTGTCCTCATCTGTCAGGTTGAGTGGCCTCTCTGTGCTGGCCTTAGTCTCCCAGTAACAGGAGAAAACAGAACGTGTGGCTTTAAAACAAGATGAAGCTTGTGACCAAGATTCTTCATCCCTAGTTTAGAATCTTAGATTCAGGGTAGCTGTGTATCATGGCTGCCTATGGATTCCAGGGGAGACCTAACCATAAAAAAGCTAATTTCCCCATGTCCAAGAAGGCTAAGCTCTCTGACAGCAGCAATTAATATCCATCTGTGTTCTTTTACTAATGCAGATCCAGTGTGTAGGTAAGGACTTGGCAGGGTGACAGAGGGCATCTTTGTCTAGGGGCAAAAGTAATTTATTAGAGGGACATGAAGAGAGATGGGCAGGTGTTCTTTGAATTATGATAAGACATCTCTCGGGGAGTTTTATGAGTAGACGTGTTTTAAATGTGGCTGGTTTTGATGGTCTCTGACTTTTCCGAGGGTGACCTTTGAATTCCCCCCTCAAATCCTGAAGCGGGAGGTAACATTATGGGATGCTTTCAAAGACTTCAGCTCTTCCTGCCTGGCTTTAATTATCTCTCCCTGGTTGTGAATTTTGGCAAAGATACAAAAGTGCTGCTGCCCTGCCAGTGAGCTGGCCACTCCTGTGGAGATGGATAAATCATTCTTGGTCCAGCCAGAATCCTCATCACGCTTTAGAGTCGCTGATGTGTGGGATGCAAATTAGTGGCGCAACCAGAAAAGCAAGGCAGAGGAGGCAGGCTTCGTGCCAAGTGGGCCAAAGCTCTGGCATGCGTTTAGTGATAAATATCAGTCCTGGGCATGCTTTCAGCATAGAAGTCTGGCCTATTAATCCAGTAGCTGGGACAAGTGAGTCGCTCTCTTTTAGGCCACCCGTGTGGTTGAACCATCAAGACTAGGTCACCCTTCCTGGAGTCTCTCATTAAGGCTTTGTGACTGTTCCTCTTTTTTTTTTTATTTTTTTAATTTGTTTTACATATCAACCACGGGTTTCCCTGTCCTCCCTCCTCCCACCCCCAGCCGTCCCCCCCAACCCATCCCCCATTCCCACCTCCTCCAAAGTAAGGTCTCCCCCCTGGGGAGTCAGCAGAGCCTGGTACATTCAGATGAGGCAGGTCCAAGCCCCTCCTCCCTGCACCAAGACTGAGCAAATGTCTCAGCATAGGCACTACATTCCAAAAAGCCAGCTCATGTACCACCAAGGACAGGTCCTGGTCTTACTGCCTGGGCCCCCCTAAACAGTTCAAGCTAAACAACTGTCTCATTTATCCAGAGGGCCTAGTCCAGTACCATGGGGGCTCCTCAGCTATTAGTTCATAGTTAATGTGTTTCCACTAGTTTGGCTAGTTGTCTCTGTGCTTTTTCCAGCCATAGTCTTGATATCCCTTGCTCATGGAATCCCTCCTCTTTCTCATCGATTGGACTCCTGGAGCTCCACCTGGGGCTTGGCCGTGGATCTCTGCATCTGCTTCCATCAATCACTGGATGAGGATTCTATGATGTCAGTTAGGGTATTCAGCCATCCGATCACCAGAGCAGGTCAGCTCAGGCACCCTCTCGACCATTGCCAGTAGTCTATAGTGGAGTCGTCTTTGTGGATTCCTGGGGACCTCTCTCGCTCTCTGCGGTGACTGTTCCTCTTGACTGTCAACTTGGTTAGCTTGAGAAGTGCCTACATTGATCGAGTGCCCCTCTGGGTGTGTCTGCAAGGGAGCGTCCAGATGAGACTGACGGAGGAAGAAACACCCACCCTGACTGTGGCTGACACCATCCGTAAGCTGTAGCCTAGAGGGAATGAAAGGGGGGAAATAGGGAGCCTGCTAATGCAGGTGCTCTTCTCTCCTTGTCCCTCTCTCCCCCCAACCCCTGCTTCCTGGCTGCCACAGGGTGAGCTGTTCTGCTCCACCACACTCCTCAAAACTATGAAACCAGGAATGAAAGCAATTCTTCCTCCATTAAATTGTTTCACTCAGATATTTTGTCATAAAGACAAAAAAAATGACTAACACAGCTGTTGAACAGGATGATATAATTTTACATCTCCCAGGTACCCTGGTTAGTTTTATTGTCAACTTGACACAACCAAGAGTCACCTGAGAAGAGGGAGTCTCAACTGAGAGATTGCTCAGACCAAACTGACCTAGGGCCATGACCGTGGGGAGTTATCCTGAGTGTTGATGTGGGTGGTGCTGCGCCTGAGCAGTTGATATGAAGCTGTATGAGAAAGCTGGCTGAGCATGAACAGGAGGAGCAAGCCAGCAAGCAGCATTCTTCCCTGGTTGTTCCTGCCTCTGCTACCATCTGAGTTCCTGCCCTAACTTCCCCAGTGATGAACTGTAACCTATAAGCTGAAATAAACCCTTTCCTCCCCAAGATACATTTGGTCAGTGCTTTATCGCAGCAATAGGAAAGCAAACCAGAACACCAAGTGACTTTATAGAGTATATCCCATAGAATCATGGATAAATTTTTACTGCTTGAATGTGGCTCAGTGGAAATGGTCTCCTTTCAAGAAGGATTAAAAACAATCAGGGCATATTAGCAAAACCCGTACTGAAGCTAAGAGTGCCCACGTGAACTAGAATAAAGAGAAAAGCAGCCAAAAAGCCAGGCTTATGAGATGGCTAGTTACGCAGCATCTGTGCAACTTGGCAAAGTCATTTAAAATGACGTCACACTACTCCAGACGGACAAGCAGCACAGGCGGAGAGGTTCCTTGATGGAGACAGGCCGACCTGGGTACGCAACTTCCTCTTGTCTCTCTGGGTTGGACCTCCAGTGTCACTGATTACTATTGGTGTGTGTGGGGGGGGGGGGTTAGTGGTGGCAGTGGTGGTGGGGTATGTGTGGAAGAATATGTAAAACAATTGTTTCAGACACTCATCCTGCTTGACCATCTTCCCAGACCTCTCCTCTCTATGTCTACTCGCAACCATGGGTCAATTTCCTGGTTTGGTCTAGCAATAACTACCTGTTAGACTTTAAAGAAGTGGTTCTCAACCCATGGGTTGTGACCCCTTTGGGGACTGAACAGCCTTTTCATGGGGTCACCTAAGACCATTGGAAAACATAGATACTTACACTACAATTCATAACAGTAGCAAACTTAGAGTTATGAAGTAGTAACTAAGAAAATTTTATGGTTGAGGGTCACCACAACATGAGGAACTATATTAAAGGGTCGCTGTATTAAGCAAGGTGAGAGCCACTGATTTTAAGGAACCTGGTAGTGAGTAAAGGTCCTTGTTGCACTGCCTAAGAGACCTGAGTCTTGTCCCATGGAAAGGTGGAAAGAGAGAATGGATTCTAAAGTTGTTCTCTGAGTTTCACACATACCCAAATATGTACATGTGTACAAACACACACACACACACACACACACACATACACACACATACACACACACACACGTTAAAATAAAATTTTGAAGAATTTAAAGGAAGTGGAAAGCTGGAGAGATGGCTCAGCAATTAAGAGCACTGGTTGCTCTTCCAGAGGACCTGGGTTCAAGCCCCAGATCACATGGTGGCTCACAACTGTAGACGAAATTCTAAACAGTCTTAGTAAATAAAAAATACAGAGCCAAATACAAAGGTGATAGCCAAAGAGATCAGAGAGCCATGACTACCTTATTTTATCATCTCACGGCCATTGCTTCCCCAGAGAGCGCTACTTCCTGTCTGACTTGTGTTTTTATTGCCTTTATGTTCTGCTTTCTCATTGGCTCTAAGCCCAGCCACATGATTTCCTCATCACTGCCTGTCTATGCAGACCTCCAGGTCTCTATGGTTGGTACTAGGATTAAAGGCTCGTGTCATCATGCTTGGCTGTGTCCTTGACCACACAGAGACTCTACCTGCCATGTGATCGGATTAAGGACGTGTGCTACCACCACCAGACTTCTGCTTAATGGTTGTTTGACCTCTGATTTCCAGGCAAACTTTATTTATTAACATACAAATAAAATATCACCACACACAACCAACAGTAACTCCAGCCCCAGGGTATGTAACTCCTTCTTCTGGCTTCTTTGGGCACAGTATGCACAGATGCATAGACATATATGCAGGTAAAACACCCATACACATAAAATAAAGATAATGGGAAATTTAAAAATAAAAGGAATGTAAAGGAACAGGGAATATTTCCTCTCCTCATTACCTACCAGCTTTCTTCCCTTCTTCGTGCTTGTACTTGGAAACTTGAGTTAATTTGGTCATGCAGCTTTCTCTGCTCTCCTTAATGACAGATACTCAAAGTCATTTACCTTGTTCAACTTCTCCCTTGTCTTCTGCAGAATATTCATGACACATGTGAGTCTTCAATGAATGTTGATGAATGTATGCACCATGAATGAATGAATGAATGAGCAAGTGAGTGAGCTGTTATTAAAGGTGAAGATACGTTGGTCTTGGTGGCTCCCCCTGTAACCTCAGCATTGAGGAGGGAAGTAGAAGCAGAAGAATCATGAGTTCAAGGGAAGGCCTGAGAACAGAACAAATTTGAGGCTAGCCTGTGTATCAAAAACAAACAAATTGAAGACATAGGATGTCCTGTGCCCTCTCAATTCTGAGTCTACTTTGATTCCTACAGAAATTCTCCCTGATGCATATTTAAAGATATACTGGAAACATTATGCTATAATAGGGAAGATTAGAAGCACACCTATTCATTATCAAAGGACTGGACAAATAAATCAAGGTACGTTCCAGTCATAGACTACATGCCAATGAACAGTAATAAACTTGGTATATCAACATAGTGTCCCCAAACAAAATCTTCAGTGGGAAAAGTAAGTTGGTAGATGAGACTCCATGTGGTATGATATTCATATAAACCTTGAAAACACAATTCTAAACGCTTTTCACATATAAGTGACTACAGGGCATAAGCAGGAAATGTGACTAAGAAAGACACTCACCCATATCTGAGTAATGGCTGCTTCTGCAGTAAAAGAGGTAAGAAGATGTGAGAAAAGGAAACGATACGTTCAGTTTTTAAATAGTATAATTGTGATGGATTGGGGATCTAGCTCTGTGGTAGGGTACTTGCCTAGCATTTGTGGGGCTCTGAGTCCAATCTCTCACACTGGGGAAAAGAATCTGTTTACACTTTAAGCTGGGTATAACTCCAAGCACTGAGCAAGCAAAGGACCTCAAGTTCAAGATTAGCTTTGGCTACATAGCAAGATGCTTTCTTAAACAAAACATTAAAAAGCTGGAATGGTATGAGGCAAATACGACAAAATAATAGGCTCTGTGAGCTCTACCCAATCAGTCCACAGATGCTTATGAACTGCCCATTTTTCATGTTTAAAATGATTTATTAAGGGATGGAGATATGGCTTCACTGTTAAGAGTGCTTGCTGCAGAATCATGAGGACTGGAGCGCAAATCTTAGCCCCGTAAAACACGCCAAGGAATTGCTGCCACTCCAGCTTGGAGAGATCCAATGCCTTCCCCTGGTCTCTGTGTGTGCACAGGTGCATGCACCTGCCTGCACAGACTCAGACGGATAAACAAATGAATAAATAAATAAACAATGAGACACAAGATAATTAACTAACTAAATAATTAATTAACAGTGGGGCTCACTGTTAGTAATAAAATTGAAATTACAAGTCCTTTCCTCCCCATCTCCAAAGCTTCTAAAATGTTTCATTACAAACAAACAAACAAACAAAAACAAAAAACAAACTGCTTCTCTAATCTAAGTTCTTTCAACCATGTAGTAAGGGAAACTGCAGGAAAGGACAGACGGAAAGGGCATAAATGGAGCAGACACTTCAGTGCTCCAGAGCCCGCATTCTCGTCAAGGCCCAGCTGTGCACCATCTAGAATGGAAGGTAGGTCCTCCTCAAGGCCACCAGTGGTCATGTGACAGTGAGGATGGGGGATCAGACCTGTCAGTCTTGATTTCTGCTAACGTAACAGACACCTTCTGTGGCTCACATTCTGACACTGCCTGTCTCTGGTGAGTCCTGTCACCCACGCATCGGAGACCAACAATATTAACGTACAAGTGCACTTTTAACAAAAAGTAAGCCACTCAAATCCCTCCTGATCTTTTCTTTTTTTAATTTAATTTAATTTTTCTTTATTAAGAAATTTTCTACTCACTCCTCATGCTATCCACAGACTCCCCCTCCTCCCTCCTCCCATCCCCAGCCCTCTTTCCCAAGCCACCCCACATCCCCACATCCCCTAAATCAAGGTCTCCTATGGGGAGTCAGCAGAGCCCAGCTCACTGAGCCTAGGCAGGTCCAAGGCTGTACAAGGTGTCACACCACAGGCACCGGATTCCCAGAAGCCTGCCCATGAACCAGGGACAGATCCTGATTCCCCTGCCTGGGTGCCCCCTAAATAGTTTGAGTCAAACAACTGTCTTCCATGTCCAGAAGGCCTAGTCCAGTCCCATGGGGGCTCCACAGCCACCAGTCCACAGGTCATGGGCTTCCACTAGTGTGGCCGGTCATCTCTGCCCATCCTCCCATCATGATCTCGACGTCCTCGCCTGCAGTATCTCTCCTCTCTCTCATCAATTGGATTCCCGGAACTCAGCCTGGTGCCTGGCTGTGGATCTCTGAATCTGCCTCCATCTGTCACTGGACAAAGGCTCTATGATGACAGCTAGGTTATTTGCTAAGCTGGTCACCAGAGTAGACCGGTCCAGGCACCCTCTGGACCACTGCCAGCAGACCAAGGTGGGGTCAACCTTGTGGATTTCTGAGAGCCTCTTCAGCACTCTGCCTCTTTCTATTCCTATTCCCAAGATGTCCTCATCTATCATGGTGTCTTCCTCCCTGCCCTCCCACTCTGTCCCTGTTCCAGCTTGACCCTCCCCCATTTCCCTATGTTCTCATCCCCCACTCCTCTCCCTCTGCCACCTCCCCCCATACCCAGTCCACTCATGTAGATCTCATCCACTTCTCCTTCACAGGGTCATCCATGTGTCCCTCCTAGGGTCCTTTCCTGTTATCTAGCCTCTCTGGAGCTGTGGGTTGCAGTCTGGCCATCCCTTTCCTCACATCTAGTATACACTTATGAGTAAGTACATATACTATGTTTGCCCTTCTGAGTCTGGGTTACCTCACTCAAGATGACATTTTCTACCCTGATCTTTTCTTACATCCATATTCTTTTGTTTGTTTTTGTTTGTTTGTTTTTTCGAGACAGGGTTTCTCTGAGTAGCTTTGCGCCTTTCCTGGATTTCGCTCTGTTCTCGCTGGCCTCGAACTCACAAAGATCTGCCTGGCTCTGCCTCCCTAGTGCTGGGATTAAAGGCGTGCACCACCACCATATTCTTGTTGGAAAGGCTTTAAAGCTGGGCAGGTGCCCCACACCTGTAATTGCTGCACTCGGGTGTGGTGGTATTGTGTTCCCCAAAATATCGTGTACCTTAATAAACTTATCTGGGGTCAGAGAACAGAAAAGCCACTAGTTAGGCAGTGATAGCACACGCCTTTAATCCTAGCATTCCAGAGACAGAAATCCCTCTGGACCTCTGTGAGTTCAAGGCCACATTGGAAACAGCCAAGCATGGTGACACACGCCTTTAATCCCAGAAAGCCAGCCTTTAATCCCAGAGAGTGGTGGTAGAAAGCAAAAAGATATATAAGGCGTGAGGACCAGAAACTAGCAGCATTTGGCTGGTTCAGCATTTGGCTGGTTAAGCATTCAGGCTTTTAAGCAGCAGTTCAGGTGAGAGCCATTGGGATGAGGATACAGAAGCTTCCAGTCTGAGGAAACAGGACCAGCTGAGGAATTGGCAAGGTGAGATAGCTGTGGCTTGTTCTGTCTCTCTGATCTACCAGCATTGACCCCAATAACTGGCCTCGGGTTTGATTTTATTAATAAGAACTTTTAAGATTCCTGCTACACTCGGGGGACTATGAGGATTGCCATGAGTTCAAGGTCAGCACAGGAGTTGGAGCTATTTCAAAGAGTTCCACAGAAGAGATAACTTTATCATGAATGAGGGCCTGGAGTCTTATATCAGACATCTTTAAACCCGTACATTCATTATCACAAACACAGAAATCCATTTTGGAGAGACCATTGAATCAATCATGTCTTAAAAATTAATTAATAAAAGATTCACCTAATTTTTCTTTATGATTTTTTTTTCTTGAGACAGCATTTCTCTGTGGAACCAACCACCCTGGCTGTCTGTCTTGGAATTCACTCTGTAAACCTGGCCTCGAACTCACAAAGATCCACCTGTCTCTGCCTCCCAAGTGCCGGGAATTAAAGGCATGCACTGCCACTGCCCAGCTTCTATATGACTTTAATCACTGAGGTGGTTTGAATGAGAGTGGTCCCATAGGCTCATATATTTGAATGCTTGTTCCTCAAATGGTGAAAGTGGGAGGGGTTAGGAGATGTGGTCTTGTTGGAGGAGGTCTGTCACTGGAGGAGTGCTTTGAGGTTACAAAAGACTCCTGATATTCCCAGTAGTGGATAAAGATGTGAGCTCCCGGCTGTTCCTTCATGCCATCGTTTATGGACTCTAACCCTCTGAAACTGTAAGACAAATTAGATGCTTTCTTTCATAGATTAGCTGGGCTATGTCATTTTATCACAGCAATAAGCAACTAACCAAGACAATCACTATAAAAGCAAAGAGTAGAAAAGATAAAGATTCCAAAAATAGTGGAAGGGGGATGTGAGAACAATATTGCCACTTTGCAGTTCTTAGAGATTGTGTGGTTATTGAACATCCACAGCTGCTCAGAGAATAGGGAGAGAGAGAGAGAGAGAGAGAGAGAGAGAGAGAGAGAGAGAGAGAGAGAGAGAGAGAAACACAGCAGGCTTCCTGGTGAAATGCACACAACCATCTATGAAATAGGTTTGTTAAAACTTGAAACTGAAGAGGCCTTAATATCTAAATACTGATTTATAGAAGTAAATAGGGCAGATATAATGTGATAAAGGGAAATATCAATAAATACCCTCACCATGAAAACCCACAGGACAAATTAACTAGAGCATGTGTGAGTCTATAACAAGTAGCTACGAGAGAGCCAGGAATGGAGGGATATGACTATATACCAGCATTCAGGAAGTGAATGCAGGAGGATCATGAGTTCAAGGCCAGCCTACGCTATGTAAGACCCTGCCTCAAAGTGACTAAACCAAGTCAACAAATAGAAAACAAGTAACTGCAAAGAAGAAGAGAAAAAGAAACCTGTGAATGAAGCTCAGAGGTAAAAAGTGGAGGAGGGAGAAGTACCCTGCAATCCAGTCAGGAGAGTGCTTACTCTTGGGGAAGGAGGAATGGGGACTGTGACTGGATATGTACAAGATGTCCAGAACATCTGGAGAATGTCTTTTAACATGAAGGATGGACTCGAGACATTGCTTTAAATAATCTGCTAAGCCGCTTGAGCCAGTGTTGAAGGCAGAAAGCCTACTGAACATAAGCATTGAAATTCAACAAGCCAAGGAGCAGAAAAATGTAATGCTTCTATTTATTTGTTTCACAATGACTTCAATAGGCCTGTAAATTACATGATTCTTATCAAAGCATTGAGAGCACATGAAGCAATTACAGAGAGACTGTTTTTTTAAGTACTACAGGATCTAGAGGTGCAGCTCAGGGGGAGAGCCATGAGTTTAAGGCTCATTTGATCCCTAATGCTGGGAGGAGGAGGAGGAGGAGGAGGAGGAGGAGGAGGAGGAGGAGGAAGAGAAGGAGATATATAGTGATAATTATATTGATTTGGCTCCTAATTTACTGGACATAAACACCATGCATTATTTGCCTAGAGAATTCTGAGGTCTTATTTCCTGTTTCCTATCATGTCATCAAAAAGCAAAACATGAAAAGATAAAAACAAACTTGTTGGCCCGAGTGTTACCATGCAAGAAATCCCAGTGTCAAGTCATGGAAACAATTTGAAGGCTTTAGATGCTGTAGAACCGAATTAAATTTCCTTTCTACTTTTTAGAATATGAGTCCTAGTTTGCTTTTCTGTTGCTCTAATAAAATAACTCTGACCAAACCTTACTCAGGGAGGAAAGGGCTTATTTCATCTTACACAGTCCCTCATTGAGGGACGTCAAGGCAGGAATCTGGAGACAAGAACGGAAACAGAGACCATACCAAGGAATGTTGTTTACTGGCTTACTCCCAGACTTGTGTTTAGGAGATCCAAAGCCCTTTCAGACCGCCAAGGGACCGGACATGCATGCGATGCACATACAATACATGATGGCAAAGTAAATTATGTTTTAACTTAATAAATTATTTTTAAAAATAAATTATTAAAACAAAATCATTTTTAAAGATATATTTAATATAGAAAATAAATTATTGTTTAAAGAGGCGAATGGTGAAGTGGCGCAGCAGATGCCTGTCTATTGCACAATCCCACCCTAGCTCGGCTTCTGTGTGTGGCCCCCTAATACGACCTCATCCGTCATCAAGTTTCTTCCTCCTGCTTGTGGCACATGAAAATATGCTCCAAATGATTAGTACACAGGAAATGCAGATGAAGCCACAACAAGACATCACTATGCATTCACTAAAGCAACAAAAATAAAATGTCTGACAACGCAAGTGTTGATGAGGACATGGGACAATCAGGGCTGCGCAGCTGGAGGGGACTGAACAGGGCATCACAGGCACCTTGAAAGACACTCCCGTAGTTTTCTTAGAAACACACGTCTGCCCCTCAGTCACATGTGTGTGTGTGTGTGTGTGTGTGTGTGTGTGTGTGTGTGTGAAGAGTTATACATATATACAATACATGTCTATGTAGTCTTCAAAAAGTTTAATACATTCAACCTCTAGGAGGCAACCAAGAGCAGCGGTGATAGCCTACACTGTTTGGGGAATCCTAGACTACCCTGACCAACAACTCAAATGGAGGTTCCTCGTGTGTGTGTGTGTGTGTGTGTGTGTGTGTGTGTGTGTGTGTGTGTGTGTGTGTGTTACACACACATATATATGTATCATATATAATTTCGGGTAAACATATATTATTAAGATTCCATGAAGGCTTATTGAACATCCTTAGCATTATTTGGCCTCTCTCCCTCTCCTTCTGTATTGACTTCCCTTTCCCATCCCAACTAAAGCCCCTCCCTGTTTTCTCATTTTCCATACACCTATATCCTGCCTTTCCATCTCTAGGACCACCCCCAGGGTCCCTTTTGACTTTCCTGGTTTCTACGGTTACTTCAGGTGGTACACTCACATCTGAAGATTTAGAGCTAGGAACCACTGATGAAAGAGAATATTCAGCTTTTGTCTTCCTGGGTCTGGGTTAACTCCACCATAGATTATTTTCTAGCCCTTTCCACTTAGCTGTAAATTTCATGATTTCATTTTTTTTTTTTCAGCTGAGTACCGTTCTATTGTGTCTATGTACCACACATCAATAGTGGCACTCATATCTTAGTGATAACCAACAGATGTCTAATTGAACTTAAGGCCTGTTCAGAGATCAACTGACCATGCTGTGGGGTGCCCAGGCCCTACAGATACATCTACAACACAGCTCCTGAATCTTCAGCTAGGAAGCATCTCAGAAGACGGGGGTGGTGGCAAGAGGGGGGTGGTGAGAGCCAGAGGACCAGCACATCTGCTGGGAGCTTGTGTCTCCTAGAAATGACAGGGAAGATGCACCCAGGGTACCCAGCAGCATGGCTGCCTAACCAAGACCTGAACAATGAACAACAGCAATAGACATGCTAATGCAGATCCCACCCCAGATAAAGAACTAACTGCTGAGAGAGGGAGAATTAGTCTCTCCTGGGGATGAGACCCCTAATTAATTATCCAATACAAAATGGTTAGTCCTGAAGTCATATACATATGAGCAACACTGGACAGACTTGGCAGGCTGTATTTATGTTTATATATATATATATATATATATATATATATATGTGTGTGTGTGTGTGTGTGTGTGTGTGTGTGTTTATAGATATGTTTACATCAAATATGTATACATCAATCAAAAATATAGGCTGTCAAATGGAGAGGGAGCAAGGGGGCACATGGGAAGTGTTGGAGGGAAGAAAGAGAAGGAGCAAGTGATACAGTATTTTAATTAAAATTTAAAAATTAACAAAATCATGACAGATCCCACCTAAACACAAATCTCAGGAGCATAAGGAATGTGGACAAGCCTGCTGTCCTTCCTGATGCTTAAAAATTTTTGTGAGTCACAATGGAGAGAAATACATGCAAGGAGTGTGTGAAAGTTCTGACACCCTCACCCTTAGGGTAAATGTCAGGGGTCACATGGGAAAAATTCAACACACACAGGAATCTTCATGTGATAGGCCAGAGGGACCCAACTCTTTCTCAGTGGTATTTGCCTAGGGAGAAAACACTTAATTCTTGTTAAGAATGTTAATCTCCTGGGTCTTTATTCTAAGGACCCTTTTACATTTTTATTTGTTTTATGAATGAGCAACCATTCAGAGTGGACACCCGGCCCTTCAGTGACAGCTGACAGACCTTTCCTTTGTCAGCCAAGTAGTCCCTGCTTTGGCAAGCAGCTAGTCTGTCCTCCGCCTTGAAATCTCTCTCCTCACTCCTAAGAAAACCCTCTCCAGCCTCAAGGAGCATTGCACCCAAGGCAGCTCCAGTTTCTGCCTCCGGAGGCCCTGCTCCCTCACCGCTCAGGACAAATTGCCTGGCTCCATTAGGCTGTCCCTCAGCCATGACAAACTCCTGTGGGATATAGGCGACTACACCCACCCTGCAGCTATTCTTGCTGTGGAAAGGGGTACACTTCTTCAAGGACACAACAAAAACCTTATGATCAGTGCATGTCCGAAGCTTCCAATCTAGCGATTGGTGACAGGACAATCATAGAAGCCACGTGCAACCATATCATGCCCTTCCTTGGATGTTTCTTCTCTGGTCAGTCGGGAATACTTCTAGGTGTTGTAATATTAGGCCTCAGTAAAGGCTTCTCCTGAATATTTTTTTTTTTTTTTTTTGGTGTGTGGGTGGGGAAGGGAGTCCAATACAGTCACAGATGCTGAAAGAGTTATGACCAGGGGCAAGGAAGGGGAGGAAACAGAAAGATGCTGGTCAAAGGATACAGACACAATTAGGTGGGCTGGACCAGACAGACATCAAATTGAGGATTTGAAGGTCACTGTTAAAAGCACTATATTGTATACTGAAAAATTGTTGCAAGCTGGGTGCTTTTTACCAGGCCACACAAAGGAAACCAACTCCCCGGGATGACAGGTTTGTAATTTGCTTCACAGTAGCAATCATTCTGCCACATATAGGCACATCAAGATACATGCCTTTATTTTAGGCACATATTTATTTATTTAAAGCACACCTTAAATATAATAAATGAAGTGATATTTACATTTTTAAGTTTTATTTTATGTGTATGAGTGTTTTGCTTACAAGCATGTATGTGCATCACGTGAGTGCCTGGTGCCTGTGGAGGTCAGAAGAGGGTGTTGGACCCCCTGGAACTGGAGTTATAGACATTTGTGAACTACCATGTAGATGCTGGGAATTGAACCCCAGTCCTCCATTAAGAGCAAGGAGTGCTCTTAACAACTGAGGTATCTCTCTAGCCCGGATTGTTTTCTAAAAGAAAGTATATATGTGCACAAGGAATGGACACAAATGTCCATACTAATTTTGCAGTAGTAAATATTGGAAATACCCCAAATTTCTAACACAAAGTATGTGGGTCAACTAATTGAAGTGTATTAGTACAGTGATAAATAATCTAGAACAATGCATAATATATTGCTACACACAACGTTAGAGATGACCTCTTCCTTTTTCCTTTTTTTTTTTTTCCTTTTTTTTTTTTTTTTAAAGACAGGCTCTCACTTTGTAACCTTGATTGGCCTGGAACTCGGAGATCCTCCTGCCTCTGCCTTCAGAGTGCTGGGATTAAAAACAGACTACCATGCCAAGCAACAGCAGAGATAATTCCCAAAAGACTATGCCAAGCCAAATAAGATGGACATTCAGAGTATGTAATATTCCTCTCATGAAAGTCTAGATTGGATCAAACTAACCCGAACTGACAGAGAGACTGCAGTCGGCTAGGCAGCTGGGCGTGGAGCTCAGTATTTGTCAGCATTTTTGAGGCCCTGGGTTTGATCCCCAGTATCAGGAGAAAAAACATAATAAAAGACCAAAAGTGTGGCATGGTGGGGAAACAGCTGTTAACTGTATGATGGACCATTATAAAAACATAAATTTGAGTGCATTTTATTATATTCAATGTCTAGTTAATAAAGTTGATCTAAGAAATTTCTAGAACAAACTATACATTAAAAGTGCTAAAAAAAAAAAAAATGGGCCAGCAAGATGGCTCAGAGCGTAAAGGTGCTTACTGCCAAGCCCTACATCGTGGAAGGAGAACTGACTCCTGCATGTTGTCCTCTGACCCCCAAACGCGCATCTTGGAACATATTTGTGCACACATGCACTCATGCACACACATACACAATAAATAAGTGTAATAAAAATTTTTAAGGGGCCAGAGAGTGGGTCAGTGGTTAAAAGCTCTTATTTCTCTTGGAAAGGATCTGGGGTTCAGTTCCCAGCACCCACATGGTGGCTCACAACTGTTCACCACTCTAGTTCCAGGGGATCTAACGTCCTCTTCTGACTCCCCTGGCACCAAGCATGCATGTGGAGCACAGTCATGCATGCAAGCAAAATACACACACACACAAAAAAAAAAAAACAAGATAAATAATTGTTTAAAAAAAAAAAAGATACCAAGAAAGCCAGGCCCTCTAAATCAGCATGAGCAAACCTCACAAGAACTCACAAAAACCGAAGCAGTGCATGCAAGGCCTGCACAGGTCTGCACCAGGTCCTCTTTATATGTATCATGGCTTCCAGTTTAGTGTTTTTTGTTTGTTTGTTTAGTTTTTTCGAGACAGGGTTTTCTCTGTGTAACTTTGTGCCTTCCCTGGAACTCACTCTGTAGCTCAGGCTGGCCTCAAACTCACAGAGATCCACCTGTCTCTGCCTCCCGAGTGCTGGGATTAAAGGTGTGTGCACCACCACCGCCGGGCCCAGTTTAGTGTTTTTAAGGGATTCCTGAGTGTGCAAACAAGTGGGTCTCTGATTCTTGCGCCTTCTTTAGGTTCTTTTCCTTCTGTTGGCTTGTCTTGTCCAACTTCAATGTAATAGTTTTGGTTTTATCTTTCATATCTTATTTTATTATATTTTTTAAATGAATGAATGAATGAATAATGAATGAAAATCTAGCCACTAGGGTAGAGGTTAACAACTGAACTGTCATTTATACCTGCTGGGAGAGGGAAAATCAATTTTCTCCAATGGAGTGACACGGGGTATGTCCAGGGCATGTTCAGGAGTAGTTGACCAACATATAATGGACTCCACGCTTTATTTTTTTAATGTGCTTTTATTTGGTTACAGTTTGGTGGGTTTTTGTTTTTTCTTTATGAGTATTGTTTTGTTTTCTTGTTTGGGGGCATTTTGCTGTATTGGGTTTCTGTTCTTATGCAAAAGAACTTAAAGTTGGGTGAGTATGTGTGGGGGAATCTGGAAGGACTTGGGGGAGGAGAAGAACATGATCAAATATATTTAAATTTCAAAGTTGTTTTAAGTAATAAAAATATAATAAAATAAAAAAATTTAAGTTCTAAAAGGATTCGGAGTAGAGAAAAAGTTCAGCAGGTTACAGTCCCAAGACAAAGCTTCCTGGAAGAAGAATCTTGAAGACACAAATTGTCCTGAGGAAGTAGCACGAAGACAAGATAAAAACTGGAAATTTACACAGTGGTCTTAAAAAAATGATGATTATTTTGTTTTCAGTTTGGGCTTGGATTTTTTTTTTCACAAAGTAGTGTTTCTGAGAATTAGGTTTTTTATTATTTCTGCAATATCATTTAGCAGCAATAAAGCACCTTGAAAATCTCACCAGTGGAAGCTTTTCCTTGTGCTGCGGCGTCCGCAGCCATGAGTATGCTCAGGCTACAGAAGAGGCTTGCCACCAGCGTCCTCCACTGTGGTAAAAAGGTCTGGTTGGACCCCAATGAGACCAAATAAATCGCCAATGCTAAATCCCGTCAGCAGATCTGGAAGCTGAACAAAGATGATCATCCAGAAGCTTGTGACTGTCCATTCCTGGCTCGATGCAGGAAAAACACTTTGGCTCGACAGAAGGGCAGGCATATGGGGCATAGGGAAGCGGAAGGGTACCGCCAACTTTCAAAAGCTGGAGAAGGTGACCTGGCTGAGAAGGATGCGTATCCTGCACCGACTTCTCAGGAAATACTGTGAATTCAAGAAGATTGACCGCCATATGTATCAGAGCCTGTTCCTGAAGGTGGATTTTCATGGAGCACATCCACAAGCTGAAAGCAGACAAGGCCTGCAGGAAGCTCCTGGCTGGCCAGGCTGAGGTTGCAGGTCTAAGACCAAGGATGCACGAAAGCATCGGGAGGAGCGCAGCCAGGCCAAGAAGGAGAAAATCATCAAGATGCTGTCCGAGGGGGGAGAAGCCAAGGAATAAACTTCCCTCATGTCTGTACATAGTGGGCTGCCTGTGGCCTCAGGTGGATCAGTCATTGAAATAAAATAAGCCTTAAAAAAAAAAACTCACCAGTGATGAAATATTACAGATTTTAAATAATGTTTCTCAAGATTTTGTCTAATGGATTTTCAGGGATCTGAATGGTTGTGTCTGGTCCTTGACCAGGACAGTTTAATTATCCTCATCTATTGACTCATGGCATTCTCTTGTGTGCAGGGGTGTGAATCTATCTTTGTACGTCTTGTGAAATCCAGAGTTCTCTGCCCTCCCTTCTGGCTGGTGATTAAGAACTTAGTTATATCTTCTCTCCTTGCCTGAGAGAGAAACCTCACAAGACAAGTGACCAGAGAATCTTATCTTGATATCCTGGTGGAAGTTCACGGAAGTGGTTCTCATATGAGATTCTTTTTAATTATACAATGAAACATGGTGTCATAAGCAGAGCTAGCCATAGGAGCAGAAAAAGAGGGGATGGAGGTGGGACATAATATTTGGACATTAGGAGGGCTGAGCTGTCTCTCAAAATGATCATCCCTTGTGGACCAGTAGTTAGGACTTATTCCTATAGCTCAAGGTTTTCTTTTTAAAATAGATGACATTTGAGAATTCCTTCCCTGTCCACATGTTAACATTCTTGAAAATGTGGCATCATGGGCAGCCCGGTCAACAAAGTCTTCAAACTTATTTTGCTATATTTATTATTGACTTCTTGTTTTGTCTCTAAGGTCTCATTCTGTAATCCAGGCTATGTTGGAACCCAGTGTATAACCCAAGCTGGTTTAGAATCCTTGATGATCTTACAACCTCTGTCCCCTAAGGACTAGGATTACATGAATGAACTACCATACCCTGCTTTGAACTTTTTTTTACATTCTGCAAGAAATTTTATTGGTAATTTTCACTTTATCCATCCTACTATAAAGTTAACTATTTTTCTATTTAATAGAAGGAAAGTTATTTTTACCCTTAGTTTTTTTCCAGCTTTGAACTTTTAATATTTCTATTAGTTTTAGAAAACTAGTGAGAGATTCTTGCATAGACAGACAGACAGACAATGTCTTAGTTAGGGTTTTAGTTACTGTGAAGAGACATCATGACCATAGCAACTTTCATGAAAGAAAACATTTCATTTGGATGGCTTATAGTTTCAGAGGTTTAGTCCATTATTATTATGGCAGGAAACATGGTGGCGTGCAGGCAGACTTGGTGCTGGAGAAGGAACTGAGAGTTCTACATCTTGATCCTCAGGCAACAGGAAGTGAACTGAACTAGGCATAGCTTGAGCATAGGAGATGTCAAAGCCTGCCCCCACAGTGCACAGTGACACACTTCCTCCAACAAGGCCACACCTACTTCAAAAAGGCCACACCTCCTAACAGTACCACTTCCTATGAGCTTATGGGGGGCGGGCAATTACATTCAAACTACCAAAGACAGATCTCTTTGAAGATGAACCTGTTTTTAAATTACTTGGAAATTCTCCTAAGAATTATTTGAGTCTTTGCTCTTTGAATGCTTCTTTAAACTGGTTGCAACATCTTATTATTTTCCTTCTTACTGAACTAAACAGAGTATTTGGGACATGCTCATTTTATATTTATTTTATCTTGCAGAAGCCTGGCCTTTTGACTGGGGACATGGCTTGTTGGCAGATCCCTTCCCTTAGCATACATGAGGCATTTCTAAACACACACACACACACACACACACACACACACACACACACACACACACAGATCATATATACATTATATTATATATATAATATATATATATATATATATATATATATATATATTGTATTTACATGGATTTTCCCCATTTTTAGGTGATGAGGATCAAAGCCAGGACCTTGCACATTTTAAGCTTCTGTTTCCTCAGAAAGGCATTAGCTGAAACTAATGGACAGGACACTTTGAAGCTGTGCTAATGTAGGAGTCATCCCTGAAGGGCACCTGCCTCACTTAGCTGCTAACAAAACCTCTTTGTTATCCATCCCAGGACTTCTTGAGAGGCCTTTAGTAGAAATCATCAAACAATAAATTGCATTGGTAGTTTTTTTTAAACCACTAGTCATGTTTTGCTATGGCTATCAGGACTCATGTATTACGTTATGTTCTTTTTAAAATGTTCTTTTAAAAGATTTGTGTGTGTGTGTGTGTGAGTGTGAGAGTGTGTATACACACACACACACAGAGGCATGAGTACACATGTGCTAACTTAACTCTGAAAGAGCAGCAAATGCTCTTAACCACAAACCATCTCCCTAGCCTCTATATCATAACCTTTTTAAAAATTACAAAGACATGAATTTTATTTCATGCGTATAGGTGTTTGCCTGCATATATGTCTGGGCAGCACATGCATGCCTGGTGCCCGTGAAAGCCGAAAGAGAGTGCCTAATCCCTTGGAACTGGAGTTGTATTTAATTGTGAGCCACCATGTGATGTGGGTGCTGGAGACCAAACTGGTCCACTTAAGAGCAACCGGTGCTCTGAGCTGTTGAGCCATCTCTCCAGCCCCGCCTCTGCCATATTCTTACCCAGTCTTAACCAATGATTGCCCTTACACTGACATGGTGGTGTGGTTGTAGTGTATTCCCTAAAATATTGTGCACCCTAATAAACTTATCTGGGGTCAGAGAACAGAACAGCCACTAGATACAGAGGCTAGAAAATGGTAGCACACACACCTTTAATCCTAGCATTCCAGAGGCAGAAATCCATCTGTTCAAGGATACAGCCAAGCATGGTGACTCACGCCTTTAATCCCAGAAAATGACCTTTTAATCTCAGGGAGTGATGGTAGAAAGCAGAAAGTTAAATAAGACGTGAGAACCAGAAACTAGAAGCATTTGGCCTGGTTAAGCTTTTGGCCTGGTAAAGTATTCAGGCTTTTGAACAGCAGTTCAGCTGAGACCCATTCTGGATGAGGACTCAGAGGCCTCCAGTCTGAGGAAAGAAGACCAGCTGAGGATCCCGCCAGGTGATATAGCTGTGGCCTGTTCTGTCTCTCTTATCTTCCGGAGTTCACCCCGATAACTGGCCTCAGGTTTGATTTTATTAATAAGACCTTCTAAGATTCCTGCTACATGGTGGTGTCAAGCAGACTCTGGAATCTCAGTAAATGTTCCAGTTCACCCTACTCAATTGGAGATGCTGCAGAGATTGTTGGGGGAGTTCCTTCATGTTGTTTTGCCAACAGGTTTTGGTGCTAATTTGGGGAGCCAGCATTCAAACAAAGGCTGTTTATTTCTAGTTTGGATTTTATAAATAAAACTGCTGCAGATGCTGTTGTACATTTTTGTTTCCTTGCTTTGTTGATGTTTTTGAGAAAGGACCTCACTGTGTAGTGCTGGTTGGCCTTGAACTCACAGAGATCCACCTGCCTCAGTTCCTGAGTGCTGGGGGTTAAAGGCCTGCACCACCATGCTCAGCTCTTGTATGTTTTAAAAGTGGATCTATCCACCTTCTCTTGTAAAAGAACAGAGTCTTGATCTGGTGTATGCCCGACAAAGTCAAAGTGAGCACAGTCATGGTTTCTGCAGGAACACTTACAATAGCTGGGCTATGAAACCAGCCATTGCTGGATGAATGGATAAAGAAAACGTGTACTAATGGAATCTTAGACATAGAGAAGAATAAAATTATGTTTACGAGAAAATGGGTGGAACTGGGGATCATTGTGTTAAGCAAAATAGGGCATATTCTAAGACAAATGTACATTTTCTCTCATGTGAGGAATCCAGACCAAAAGAAAAAGGACATAGACATCCAATGGGAATTATTTAGAAAGAGGAAGCAGATAAGTGGGAGAGGAAATGGGCATGAGAAGATAATGGGGGATAAATATGATTAATGTGCATTATAGACATATAAATGCCATGTGGAAACCTTTTCTTCCTTCCTTTCATTTCTTCATTCCTCCTCTCCCTCCTTCCCCTCTCTCTCTGTCTTTCATTTCCTCCATTCATCCCCCTTCTTTCTTTCTTTTTTTTTTAGACAGGATCTCACTATGTAGCTCAGGCTGAACTTGTGCTCTCCCTGCGCCTGGCCCTACTGCTGGAATCACAGGTGTCCATTCCCCAGAAAGCCTGAAGTAAGAAGCAGCACTAGTTTAGACAGCCATGAACTTTCCACTCTGCCTCATCCACACACTCACCGTTTCTCAGGCATGCGTCTGCTCCATTGGGAATTTAGGGAGTAATCCCTCTGCCAACCATGGCTTGGGAAGAGCCGGTGCAGGGAGCCAAGAGTAAGTTTTCCAGGAGAGGACTTGGCCCAGTAGAGTCTAAGGCATGAGGCCCCTCACTGTGCATGGAGAGCAACAAACACAGACAGCAGAGATGAGTCAGGACATCTTGACCTATTTTGAAAGTCAACTGTGAAGCAATGCTCTGCAGAAAGAGACTGGCAGTGGAGAGATACAAAAGAAGGAATACCAAAGAGGCCTCACTCGGTATCTCTTGCTCATCGTCATCATAAGTAACATTTATGAAACATTTAGAGTTGGAGTGTTGCAGATGCAGAGAGCAGTTGAAAACAGCTGCCTGTGCTGAACTGAAAGAATTCAATGCAATCCAGAGTCTTTTATGTTATGAAAAAGAAATTAGTCATTAGGGACCATTACGGCCATTATTCTGGTAGATGTAGGAGCAGAGCAGAACAGAAATCAAATGCAATTCCACACAATCAATGGGGATCCACTGACTCCAGGACTTGGGGCAAGACTCTCTGCTCATTGAAGAAATCTTTCTTTCCTTAGGTTATTTGGCTGTTTGTTTTAGTGTGTGTGTGTGTGTGTGTGTGTGTGTGTGTGTGTGTGTGTGTGTTTTCTCCCCAGACTGGAAAGAATGTGTTTGGGAGGCCTGTGTGTGCTTGGTAATAATAGGTCCATTAACAGAAGGAAGTGGTCTGTCTGTGCCTCCTGCCAGGAATTACAAAGAGGAAGGCACTCCTTCCCACCACCACATGGGGGAGGGAGAAATTGGCTCTTTGCCTTCCTTCCTATACATTTCTGCTAAAATGCTTAACCCTTCTATGACTGGTATGTCTCTCTCTCCTTGGCTTCATGTAACAGTTTGGAGGTAATTGAATTGTCAGTGGGACACAACAAAATAGTGGGGACCTTGAACACTGTCTTTTGTCCTGAACTTCAGACACACCAGCAGCTGGATGTGATGGTTCCTTCCTGGAATCCCAGCATCTAAGAGGTTGATGCAGGAAACTGCCATGAACCCAAGGCATTCATTGAAACCAAGGTTCATTCTTAACCAGGCTACAGAATGAAGCCCTGTTTTAAATCAAACTAAAAAGACCAGGGAGGTGGCTCAGTGGGCGGCCTGTTTGCTTGTAAGCATAAGAATTCAAGTTTGATCCTCAGATCCCAGGTTTCAAAGGCCTGCTGTGGTAGTGTGCACTTGTAATCACTATTCTGGGGAGGTAGAGTCACACAGATATTCAAAGTTCATTGGCAAACCAGACTAGTCTATTTGATAAGCATTGTGGACTTTCCAGAAAGGGAGAGAGACCTGTTAACAATAGAGACCTGTGAGAGATACATGTGTATCAGCACACACATGTATACACACACACACACACACACACACACACACACACACACACACTCACTCAATCAATCAATAGATGAGAGAGTTGGGGATAGAGGAAGGCAGGCCAACAGAAGAAGTGAGGTGGTGTTTTAGTTGGGATTTCTATTGCTGTGAAGAGACACCATGACCACGGCAACTCTTATAAAGGAAAACATTTAATTGGGGCCTGCTTACAGTTCAGAGGTTTAGTCCATTATTGTCATGGCAGGTGGCAATGGTGGCATGCAGGCAGACATGGTGCTGGAGAAGGAGCTAAGAGTTCTACATCTTGATCCACAGGCACAAGAAGCAACTGTGTATCACACTGAGCATAGCTTGAGCAAAAGAAACCTCAAAGCCCACTCCCATAGTGACATACTTTCCAACAAGGCCACACTTACTCCAACAAGGCTACACCTCCTAATAGTGCCACTCCCTTTGGGAGCCATTTTCTTTCAAACCACCACCGGTGGCTAGTGGAAAGCCAGGGATAGGTGGAAAACTCCCAGGATGCTTAGGGACAGACAGCCTTAGTATCATGCAATCTTCTGCATCCTCTGAAGCTAAAAGAATACTGCTGTCTAGAAGGGAAGGGAGGGAAACCACATGGCTGTGTTACATTTATACTGTTTAGGAACCAAAGAATTCATACCCACCATCATTTGTCACCGAGTTTGAAGTGAATTAAACGACTCCATCTGATGTCAACCATGAAGACAGATGGGAGAGCAGCACTTGACTTCTAGCAGTTTGAGTGTGGCTCACATTCCAGACCAGAAGCTGCTGCTCTCAGCCTCTTTCTAGAGCAGGGCAGGTCTGCCAAAACAGAGTCTTGGCTCTACCTCTGTTTATTTGCCTGTGGTGCCTTCCCAGGTGTCCACTCTGCCCTCAGTGTTAGCCATCTATAGTTTCAGTCCATCAGACAACAGGAGCTCTCATATTTTTAAGCCCTAGATTTCACTTTTAGGTCATTCCCTGGCTCCTTTGTCCTGAGTTCAGAGTTTTTTTCTGCTTCATATTAGCAAATTCTTTTACTCGTGTGGCCTCAGAAGCAAATGAGTATTATTCTCAAATTGAATGTATATAAAGCTTTACATCACAATAGGCATCACAATAAATAGGCAAAAATATTTCCCTATTCTTCTGTTACTTATGATGATACATACAATCAATTTCTTTCTGAGCTTATAATCTTTCTGCTTCTCCCTCTCAAGTACAGATATGTGCTACCACATTGGGCTAACAGATGCCATTTCTAATGATATCTCTCAGCCATTAGATTATGATCTCTACATTGCCCACTCTTGTGCCTGCTTATGTTCTCTCCTTGGCAAGTGACAGGTTAGCAACCAGATCTCTCATCTTGATTCCAGGAACAATCTGGCCTTCTGGTCTACCCACAATTTTGCTTGAGCCAGATGGGGCAAAAGGTGGAAGCCAGCCCTAGCCCATTGTATTTAAAGTGACCTTCATGAAAGGGATTTATTCTTAACTGGTAATGAAAGAGAATTCTGGTACCCCAGATCTCCATGCCCAGAGCCAGTGAGTGAGTCACACAGTGCTAGGTTTAGGTTTTAAGGATAACTCTTTGACAGACTGACCTTTCTTGGTCTGCTCTTGAGAACTCATTCAATAAGCAGCCAGGGCACATTTCTTGCTTCCATTTTGAAAACTATTAAAATGAGAAGCATCTCAAGACATTCCTCTAACCTAAATCAGAATATCTTGGTACTTCATACCATTTTTGGTTGTTGCTTAAAGACTTCATAACTTTTGTTCTACTCAGCACAATGCTATACTTAGGTTTGGTCACTGTCTCATTGACTTTGTATTTCCGCCTTTCTAGGGATGCATCCACAACAAGATGATGGCTGGGACAGTTCCAAAGGTTATCATTATGGAACCATTTATAGTTTTTAAATGTGAGGTATAAACCAGTTTCCTTGGTTACGTCAGTTGTCAGCTCCAATGGACTAAAACCAAGCTAGACCTTTCGCAGTGAATTTGTGGAAAATGTTAAGGATATAAAACACATTTAGGAGATATTAGAGAGCATCCTAGAGGGAATTATGTTTAATGCCCTCCATTTTCTGTGTAATAACCTGTGGCTGCCATCCCTCAAAGCTCATCAGTTTCAGTCGTACAAGATATTTCTGGAGGTTATAACCACAATTAAGCATTTACATTGGGAGCTCGCTGTAATAAGTTCGCCTCACTGTCTCTCTCTGTGGAGTCAGCTTTGTGGTGACCCCTGTGCAGAAGCACCGGAGGACACAGAGCCCTAGGCTAAGCAGCTCCACTGGGCCAGGAGCCATCTATTACAAGTCAGCTCCATGATCATGATGATCACAGTGCCCCAAGAGGCTCACAGCTCCTTGGAACCTCTTTTCATAATGTATAAGGTTAAGGAAAGGGTCCAACGGTCTCCATCTTTTCAGGTCTGACATTGTATCATCTCATTAATCTTCTATTACACAAATTATGCCTTTATCAGTCAGGCCAAATAAGTGATTGACTATGACCGGGAAGATGAAGGGAATCTTGGAGAGGAAGAGTTTCCATACAAACCACCACAATCCTCTCTGTACTCTCCATTCTCAGATCTGGACAGTGGATTCTTGGGTAAAGTACAATTCAGTCAGCACAGAGACAGCCCCTGCTCCAAGGACAATGCCATACCCCAGCCCTTCCATTAGGGAATTCCCGGAACTGTAATTGATTGAGAGTCTGTGTCATAGTTAAGGTTTCTATTGCTGTGGTAAAACACCATGACCAAAAGCAACTTAAAGAGGACAGGGTTTATTTGGTTTACAGGTCACAGTCCATTATCAAGGGAAGCCAAGGCGGGAACCTGGCTGGAGGCAAGAACAGAAGCTGAGGCCTTAGAGGAAAGCTGCTTCCCTTGGAGGAATTAGTCCTTGTGTCTTGTTCAGTTTGCTTTCTTATATCATCCAGGACCACCTGCCCAGAGGTGAAACATCAATCATTAATCAAGAAAATGCTCCATAAACCTTCCTATAGACCAGTCTGATGGGGGTATTTTCTCAATGGAGGTTACCTCTTCCCAAATGACTCTCAAGCTTATGTCAAGTTGGCAAAACAACAGCAATAATGAAACTAACTAGTGCAGGTAAGTATTAGGAATAGAGGCTGTGGCAAATGATAGTGCATGCATCCCATGTGGGGTGGACCTCATTGGTTTCCAGATGGACCTTCAGTGTAGTTTGCCAGATGTTTGCACAGTCTCCAGTTTCCATATGCTTTGACACTAATATTTCACCCCTGTGACCTTCCAGAAGTGTGTTCTTGGGTCTTGGGGTTAGACACTGGCCAGGGAAGGGAAGAATCTGGGACTCAAGCTCTCCTTTCTTTCTGGACGCTGAGATGCACTCCTTTAACTCCAGGCTGATCCCTTCTGAGCTATCTATGAAGCTTCCATCCTCCCTGGCATCAGGCTGAGCTGGGGCTTCCCCTGATACTGTTCCCTTGCTGGACCTCTCTGCCCGTCTACTCTGCTTTCTGACGCCCTTTGCAACTTTGTCTCGTGTAGTCCAGGCAAGCCTTGAATTTACTATAGAGTCCAGGATGACTTGTGATCTGCCTGCCTCCTCCTCCAAATTTAGGGATTACAGGAGTGCTCCACCATGCCTGGCCTAAGAGTGCTTTCTTAATAAACCATTTGGACCCAAATCCTTGGCTCAGTCTGATTCTGGAAGAACTTGACCTACAACACCATCTAAATACCACCATCTAAAGGTCACTTACTATCTGCTAAATGATGTATATCAGAGAGCCACATTCAGCCAATAGGCTGGCAGTTTGTACTATCTGCCTTAATTTGAGAAAACATTCCCAGTCCCTTGAAGAAAGCAGGGAACTTGATAAGGGCATCGAAAAGTTTGACACAGATGCTGAGAGTCTCCATAGACATCTATCAAATGCCTGTGGCTCTCATGAGCTCTTGTTTCCTAATGTAGTCTGTTCTTTCTGCTCTATATATTAGCACTCGCTGCTGTAAATGATGGAGAACAGGAGCAGAGTGAGGTAATTCCTGGGCTGGTTTATGATGCACAGTAGAAATCACTTCCAATTCCATATTTTAGAGACACTGTTGTGCTCTTTGTGCTAATAATGCCTAACATTTGTTTAGTATGTTATTGCTTTCAGAGTGCTCCTCAGTATGGCATTCTGTGCAGTTCCTAGGATGTCTCTAGGATGGATATTATGATCCTCATTTCACAGACAAGGACTGTACTCTGAAAGTTGCAAATCAGATAAATGGGGCCATAAAGTTAGGATGTTTTTCTAGCATAAAGAGAACTCTTAGAGACTTGGTGGTTGCAAACCAGAGAGAAGTAGACGAGTGTGTGAGAACTGGGATGAACAGAGAGAATTCAAAGCTAACATGAAAAAGGCAAGGTAGGATGCTTGCAGGAAAAAAAAACAAGAGGGTGATGTGATGGAGAGGTGGAAAAGTGGGTGAACTGACAAGGAGGTCAGGCAGTTCCAACATTAGGTCTGAAGACTTCTACCAAGATATATACCCCATAGTATTAGCTACATCAGGCAAAGACTATGGCTTGGGGGAGTGGAAGCTGATATTGAAATCTAGATCTGATCTGGATACCTCTCTGCTAGTAGAGGGATGGTCTAATATGTGTGAAGCCCTGAGGACTGTATCAAACCCAAACACCACATGAAACCAGGCGCAGAGTGGAGGAGGGATGAAATTACGAGTTTAAGTGAATGTCGCAGTTGGAAGGGGTGATGTATGCCTATCATCCCAGCACTCAGGAGGTGGAGGCAAAAGGATCCCAAGTTCAAGATTATCCTCTAGTATACAACGAGTTCAAGGCCAGGCTGAGATACATGAGACCCTGTTTCAAAACCAAAACCAGAGCCAGAGGCCCCCATTCTGGAAACTGAGGTCTAAGGCAAACCAGATCAGTTTGGGTTAATAGAGCAACATATTGCTGATCTGGAGTCAGAATTTTTCCTCTTTGCTGGTCAGTTTGACTCCAGAATGTCAGCTATGAGACTATGGAGAATAGTCATTGAAAGTATAGACGCCTAAAAAAACAAATAAACTAAAATAGACTCCTAGAGATCACCTGTATGTTGAAGTCCCGACTCTGTCACTCGGGAGCTCTATGACCACAGATACATTGCTTAGCATGTACTGTGGGTACTGGCAATGACTTGGGTGGAGATTGTAGCTGGTACCAAGAAAGGACTGTGGTCAAGAAACCAAGCAAATGATTACAACTGGGAAGTAAAGAAAAGTAATTAAGGAAGCAACTGACGGAGAGTTTTATCAAAAGCCACTGGATGTCTTTGGCAGAGGGCAGTAGGCACTGTGGTAAGAAATTACTGTCCACATTTGACAGCTTCATTTTTCTCTACAGCCTGTTACCCTCGCTAGGGTGAGAACATGTGCCCGTCTTTGTAAGTCTTTTAAGGCCAGGAACTTGGCAATGGAACTACATTTTGTCAGCCTTTGTTCTTTATTTTAACTGTGCAAACACAAAGAAATTTAATTCCATTAATACACGGATCCTACAAATGAAGACATTTTCTAGAAATGTCTCACTCCTACAGCCTTCTACCCAAGAGAATTTGTGCCTTGCAGTTGGGGAGAGGATAACGTTGTTGTTTGGAATGCATGTCTCAGCTGGAGGTTTGTGATATATGCCTATAAGTGCTGTATTCAGGAGGCAAAGGCAGGCGGATGGCAAATTTGAGGCTAGTCTGGACTTCACAGCAAGACCCTGCCTCAGAAGACCCAAATTAGGGCCCGGGGATGACTCAGAGAGCAAATTGATGCTATGTAAGCACGAGAGCCTGGGCTTTGATTTTTAGCATCCATATCCCCAGTGTGGAGAGGATGGAGACAGGTGGATCCTGGGAGCTCACTGGCCAACCAATCTAGCCCAACTAGTGAGCTCCAGATACAGTGAGAAACTCAGCTTCAAAATATAACATGGAGGGGCTGGAGAGATGGGTCAATGGTTAAGACACTGGCTGCTCTTCCAGGGGGCCCAGGCTCAATTCCCAGCACCTACAGATCAGCTCACAACCCTCTGTAACTTCAGTCCCAGGAGTTCTGACACCCTCTTCTGGCCTCATAAGGCATGAGGCACACATGTAGTGCACAGATATACATGCAAGCAAAACATCCACATACATAAAATACAGTAATTTTTAAAATGGAGATACAGGGAAGGTACCTGACATCACAGCCTCTGACCTGCACATGCACACATATAAGCTGCATACATACAAGCCGCACACACACATGTACACATAGAGATCACACACACAAAAGAAACCCCAAATGAAGTAACATAAGGAGCTACCACTTTCATTACAGGTGATGGAGAAAGTTTTTATAGTGTTGAAGTGGATTCAGAGAGGATCTAAGTTCATTCAATTACTGCCTGGGGGAGCTGGAGAGATGGCTCAGTGGTTAAATGCACTGGCTGCTCTTTCAGAGGGCCCAGGCTCAATTCCCAGCACTCATTTGGTGACCATCTGTAACTCCAGTCCCAAAAGGTCAGATACCCTTTTCTGGCAACCATGGGCAACACACACACACACACACACACACACACACACACACACACACACACACACGGTTCACAGCTATGCATGCAGGCAAAAACTCATATGCATAAAATACAATATATTTAAATTTTTTATTGCATGTGCATAAATTATTTGCAAAAGCTTTGGGTCACAAGAATTTGCCTGGGTAGAAGGAAGTCCCTTGCCTCAGTCTTATTAGAAGCCGGCTTGAAGGCACAGGCTAATGACGGTGATGCATGAGTGTCCAGGAATGGCATGACACGTAGATTCCACAGAGGATCCAGACTTGATATTCACCCACACTAACTTTTGAAGCTCACAGCATATGATTAACTACGTTAATTACATTTATCCCACACATGATTTTCACCCCCGTAGACCTCTTTCAAATGATAACATCACAGCATTTGAAGGAAAGTCAGCGAATGGTTCATCTTTTCTGGTATATATGACACAGCACTAGCAACCCATCCATGAAGATGAATTAAAATATTAATTTTCCAAGAGCTCTAGGAATTGCAATTTCTATTTCTGTGGATATTTAGCACCTCCTAAATGCGAGCTATGGCTGCTGTGATAGCTTCAGTAGAATACCCCTAAACCCTTTTCTTCTTTCTTTTTTCCTTCCAGGCAGTGTGGGCTCTGGTTAACGCTGGAGTGGCAGAGGGCTGAACGGAAGGCAGCAAACTCATTCGCTGGAACCATTTCCCCAGTCTGAGAGATAATGACAGTGAGAGCCAAGCGTGAGAAAGGGGCTTGAAGACAACCTCGAAGCCAATCCGAGCACCTGCTGAGCTACATCGTTACAATGCGATCTGAAAATGGACCAGATGGGCAATGGTCCTCTGTGAACAAACATTCATGAGCCTCCTGTACAAATGTTAGTGCTGCCGGGCGGTGGTGGCGCACGCCTTTAATCCCAGCACTTGGGAGGCAGAGCCAGGCGGATCGCTGTGAGTGCGAGGCCAGCCTGGGCTACCAAGTGAGCTCCAGGAAAGGCACAAAACTACACAGAGAAACCCTGTCTCGAAAAACCAAAAAAAAAAAAAAAAAAAAAAAAAAAAAAAAAAAAAACAAATGTTAGTGCTGTTAGACTCAGTGGGAGAGCCCAAATGAATGGCACTTTTGCACGCTATTCTCGAGGATGTTTGTAGCCTATTTGGGGGGAAAGAAACGTAAACATACATGAAAATTCAGCATAAGAAAGAACCAGATTGTATGGCCTCTGCTTTTCCATTACAGCTTTCTCAGTTATAGGATGAGAAATCAGTTTAGACAGCAAAAGGCATTTAGGCTCATGCAGTTGCAAAATCCAAAGGTCCAGAGGGCTACAGCTTGACTGGTCACCAACGTCCTAAGGACTTCTAGTTATTTCAATTCATCTTGCCTTAGACCATTCTCCTTCATAAATCAGGAAAAATGGTCAATGCTCAGGCTACTGTGGTTTCACCTTGCAACATCCCCAACAGGCTCATGTTTGGACTCTTGTTTCCTAGCTGCTGATGCCATTTTTCCAGGCCAGGGAATCTTCAAAGGCGAGAGCTCTAAACTTTGTCCCACCTGGTCTCTGTGATTCCTGGTCTGCTCATGTAAGCAGTCTATGCCACATGTTCCTGCTGCCCTGAACTCCACCATGCCTTCCCCTCCACGACGAACTGAGATCCTCCGAAACTGTGAGCCAGAGTAAATCTCTCCTCCCATGCCTTGTTTCTCTCCAGTATTTTGTTATGGAGACTCCAAAGTAAAGAGACTCAGGCCACACATCAGAACGTCAAGCTGCTCTCCTGAAGACAGAGAACAGTTCCTGGCAGTGTAAACGAAAGTTGTAAAATTCACTCTGATTCCTAAATCCAGTGGCCATCTGGGTGACAGAGGTGACCGTCCATATGAGGCAACTGGGGGACTAGAGAGCAGCTCAGCAGTTTAGAGCACTTATTGCTCTTGCAGGGGACCAGGGGTTCAATCCCCAGTAGCCACATGGTGGCTCCCAACCATCCCTAACTGCAGTTCTAGGGAATGAGATGCCCTCTTCCTCCTGCAAGGGCATCAGGCACACAGGTGGTTCACAGACACACATGCAAGCAAAACATATATGTTTATAAAGCAACAGGGATACATGTTTAGAACTAGAATGAGGATGAGTTTCCTTTTCCAAAGTCCCTGGGCTTCATGAAGAAGGAACTGATAAACAAGGGTGATGAGCTGTTAAGAAGGGGGAAGGGAAGATGGACATTGTACGGGCAGCCACCCAGGCCAATTCAAGGAAGTCCCAAATCTTTCCCAGACTTGGGCTAGAGATACACAATTTAACACACTGGCCATTTCAGTGAGATCTTTGTCGCAGTTTAAGCACATGTATTTTTCTTCTTTGAAAAGGCATAAATTCCTTTTTGTCCCCTGACACCTGCTTGCATTTTTGAAGAGGGAATGCTTTTACTTGTGGTAGATTTAAAACTATTCTAATTCCTTCGACTTCTCCAATTTGCTGGAGAGTGATCTATTAATGAGGAATGATCTGTAGCAAGTCTTTCTCTGTTCCACCTGCCAGCTCCCAAATCATGACACAGAGACTTATTAATTATGAAAGCTCAGCCTTAGCTTAGGCTTGTTCCTAACTAATTCTTATAACTTAAATTAACCCGTATTTTTAATATACATTCTTTTACATGGCTTGGTTACCTTAACTCTGTACTGCCCATCCTGCTTCCTCCCCATCTGGCTGGTGACCTGCCTTTCTTCCTCTCTAAGTTGAGTCTTCTCTGCTCCCAGAAGTCCTATCTAAGCTCTTCCTGCCTAGCTGGTAGTCATTCAGCTCTTTATTAAACCGATTACAGTGACACATCTTCACACAGTGTAAAGGAATAGTCCTAAACGATGATCTAGATCAGGGTGGCCTGTAGGCATGCTGAGAGTGAGGGATTGTCTTCATTATTAACTGATGTAAGGAGACCCAGCCCACTGTGGGCAGCGCCATCCCCTTGTTTGGAGCCATGAGCTGTGCGAGTAGAGAGGGTTAGCTCAGAACTGAGCAGTAAGCAAGAAAGCAGGGATCCATCCCTTCCTTTGCTCTTGACTGTAGATGTGTTGTGACCAGCTGCTTGAGTCCCTGCCTTGACTTCCCCTCAGTGATGGACTGTACCCTTTCCTCCCCTAAACTGCTTTTTGGTCAGGGCATTTTTTTTTTTGTCACAGCAACAGAAATGAAGCTAGGACAAGTGTGGAGAAAAAGTTATCCCCTCATATTATGTAAATTACAAGGAAAGAATAAGTCTCAGCACCTGCAAGTCTGTCACTTAAAAATTACCCCAAGGTTAATATATTAAAATCAACTATCCTTCAGTATTCAAACTGTGGCCCCAATCACTTACTTCTCCTCTAAAGCCAGGTTTAGGAAGTGGTGTGGGTCAAATGCAATTACAATATAGAAATGATTAATGATCTGCATATGCTAATAACATTTTTTTATAGCTCCATTTCAAGTGTTGCTGATTAACTGATTTTAAACAAGGTTACTTAGGCTCCAAAACGTAGGCAAAATGGACCTTCTTCTGTCAATGTCAGTAGAAATTCCCTGACTAAAACAATTGGGAAGGTTAAAAAAAATGCAAACAATTATATAATGTTGAGTTTAAGCAAGAGAGAGAGGGACTCAATTAAAACCAGGCCAAAAAAAGTAATTAGGCTGCCCATCCTTGTCGGGATGAACTGGAACAGGAGAAATGAAAGCTCTCTGGTCAGGAAAGGAGAGAAAAGCGCCAATTAGTTAGCACAAAGGCACGCTTTAAGTGACATTCCTTTTTCTCAAGCTTGGGAGAAAAGCGACTGTTCTTTCACAGGTGCCCAAATGTCCCTGAGAGTCTTAACCCAGGCTTCCTTCTAACAACTGCATCATTACAATTCCAATTGCCTTTCATATGCTTTTTTGTTACCTTTGGAAAACTAAGTGTTCTTCTCAGGGTCACAGAGCTGGGATGTATAGTAAGCGGGGTGCTGACTGGGATCCAGGACTTCGAGGAGAAAGCCCGGGCGTGAAAGCAAAGAAGCTTCTATTATACCAGAGGCCTGGCTAATTGGCTAATTCAAGTGAGAACACTGGATTACTGGGGATGTTTCCAAGGACAGGAGGAAATGGATGGAAATGGCTAGTGAGGCGGCTCTGGGGTAAAGTTGCTGGTGGCACAAGCAGGAGGACCCAGGATCAGATCCCCAGCACCCTTTGAAGCACGGAGCTTGCCTGTAATCTCAGTGCTGGGGAGATGGAGATAGGAAGGATCCTAGGTGAACCGATGAGCTCCAAATTCAGTGAGAGACCCCAGCTCAAAAGACATGGCAGAGAAGATACCCTACATCGACATCAGTCCTCCCCATGCACCTACACACATGCACACACCACACACAACCTTTTCCTGCTCACCCTAACGTGCTTTTCTAATGTGGTATATGCTTGTTTATTATTAGCTATTATTTTAAATGAACATGCTTATAATAATTATGTTTATTATATATTAATTACACAAAACAACATTTCTCTTTGACAAAGGAACATACATGCATGTTGATAAGCTTTAACAAATCAAGTACTTTTCCTTCCCCATTTCCCTTTCCAGTTCATGTGTATGTGTTTATATAATTTTAAATTTATTTACATTTTAATACACAACAACTTTACATTCTGCTTTATTTATTTAACCTTGAGTGATAATCAATTTACAGATTACCATGAGCCATAAATTGTGTGTGTGTGTGTGTGTGTGTGTGTGTGTATGTGTGTGTACATGTACGTGCCTGTGGGTGCAGGTACACACACATGCCATGGTGCTCATGGTCAGAGGACGGCCTTCTACTGTTGGTCCTTGCCTTTCTACCTTCTTTGAGACAGTCTCTTTGCCACCCTGTAAAGCAGGTTAGCTGGTCTCAGAGTGTCTAGGGATTGTCCTGTCTCCACTTCCCATCTCTCTGTGGCGGTGCTGGGGTTACAGATGTGTGCACTACTGTGTTCCAGCTTTTGTGTGAGTTCTAGGAATGTGAACTCTGTCAAACCCTCAACCACTGAGCCATCGCTCCAACCTGGTATTTTAAATAATTTCATGATAATTAAGAGCATAGACCACAATCTACTCAACCATTTTTCTGGTGTACACATGAATAATTATTTCCAACTTTTTATTGTAGGTGAAATTACTATGAATTTTATCTTGCACAAAACTTTGTTTTTACATTTCCTTAGGACAAACTCAAATATCTCTCTGTACGTGTGTGTGTGTGTGTGTGTGTGTGTGTGTGTGTGTGTGTGTGTGCATATGCGCACACGTGTATACAGATGCACACGAACACTTTCCTCCGTTTGGTCTGTAGTATTGTTCAAGATGTTTTGTAGATTGCTTTGCTGTCTGGATGGCCTATCTGTATCACTGTCAGTTTCTCCTTCCAGGTCTGGCAGCATGTCATGTGCCTTATGTACTAGGTGCGCTCATACCAAGTGCATATGTACATACAGTTGTTAAGCCTTCCTGCTGAATTGACCCAGTTATCAGTGGGGAAAGACCATTAGTGCAGGTAGAGGCAGGATTTTAAACAAAGTCAGTCTTCTCCAAGCTTAGCCCCTTCCGCTTTCTCTCAGCTACCATTTACATAAGAATGTTTTCCTTCTCCTGCAGCCTGGGTGTGTCCTAGCATCTAAAGGGAGTTCCTTGCAATTAGCGCAAATGGTTGGATCTTCTCATTTGATTCATCTTTCAAATCTGTTCAGCCACTCTGGCCTTTCCATTGGGTGGTTTGTTCCCTTACACTGGAGCTGTTGTTGACAGGGAAGAGCTTACTGCCTCGCTGGTAACTTGTTCGCCCAGTGCTTGCGTTTGTGTTTGGTGTTCCCCTTCCGTCCTCACTTGCGGTCATTTGGTTTTCTTGATTCCCTGCATCGCTCGATTTTGGTCCATTTTTCTTTCTCTTCTGTGTAAGGAGCACAGATGTTTCCACTGTGACCACTGAGAGGCTCTAATCAAATACCTGATGGTCATAGCAGCCTATTTTAAACTTAGAACACCTTCTCTTGCATGAAAGAGCTCTATGCTCCCTCTCCATGTTCTATAGCCCTGATGTCACAGTTTACAATTACACAGTATAGACCATTAACATAATTTAGATATCATTGCTTATAACACTCATGACTTTTAGCTTTTATAATAATTACAATAAATTTACCCACCCACATAATAGTAACACAATATTCTTTCCTGTCTATATATTTATTAGCAAATGTAAATATTTTAACATTGCCATGTTACTGTTTAGCTTTCTATCATTGCAGAATTCTCTTTAGCCTTTCTTATGCAGAACATCTATAAGAAAACACTTTCATTTATCAAAAAAAGTATCATCGCACTGGGTGGTGATGGCTCATGCCTTTAATTCTAGCATTCAGGAGGCAGAAGCAGGTGGATCTCTGTGAGTTCAAGGCCAGCCTGGTCTACAGAACATGTTCCAGGACAGCCAGGGCTACCCAGAGAAACCATATCTCAAAAAACCCAGATATATATAATCTCTTCATTTTTGAAGGATAGGTTTCCTAGGTATAATATTGTGGATTGGTTGGATTTTCTTTCAGCATTTAGAACATATTCAAAGACCCTAGCCCTTCAGGCTTACACCCCAAGCCTCAGGAAAAGAGAAACTTCAAGCACCAGGAAATGAGAAACTAAAAATCTAGTTCCAAGGGCAAACTGACTCAGCCATTGTTCAACCACCCCTGCCACAATGTAAAAAGATTTCTGTTAAGAGATGTGCTCAACTGTGACTGGGATAGTTGCAGGTGTTCCAGGAAGGACCACTGTGACCTTTGTGTAAACTCCACTCCTGCCCTGATACCCACCCCCTTGAGGTTTCAGGAAGAATATACATGTGGACGTGACTGTACCCACTCTGTGATCAGACCATGATCTTGTGAAACGAAATTGTATGGGAATTGTAATCTTATGGCTTTTGTGGGTTTTTCCTTTAAAAGCACCCATGTGGCTACAGTAAGATGCGACTCTTGCTCTCAGGAAAAGAGTTTGCCCTTCTGTACAGAAGCTTTAATAAATTCCTCATGCTTTTGCATCAACTGGACTGAAGTCTGGGTTCTTGGGGTACCCACTTGTGACCCTAAAAACTTTGGGGTCCAACAATATAATTACATTCCTTTCTGGCATGTAAAATCATAATAAAAGATCACCTCACAGCTGTTAGAATGGCAAGTGTCCATTAGACAAGAGAAAACAAGTGTGGCTGGAGATGTAAAGAAGAAAGACCGCAAATACACTGTGGGTGGAAATACAAATTGTGCAGCCACTGTGGAAAACAATATGAACAGTTCTCAGAACCTCAAAAACAGATCTCCCACATGACCCAAGAATCCCAAAGGCAATGAAGTCAGTGCCTGACAGAGAATGAAATCTGCCCTGCCATGGTCATCCATGGAGCCCATTCAATGTAACTGAATCTGTGAACACAAGGTTCAGTGAGAGACCGTCTCAAAACATAAGGACAGAGCAATTGAGGAAGAAGACACCCAGTGTCAACCGCTGGCTGTCATGGGAATGTGCACAAACACACACACACACACACACACACACACACACACACACACACACACACACATACACACACGCACAGATACACACAAAACGAAAGACTGTCTTATCTCACTATAATGTAGAATCCAAAACCTCAAACATATAGCAAATTAGTTACTTTTATTGTTACTATGACCACAAGAAGTAACTTGAGAGAGGAAGCATCCACTTTGACTTGGAGTTTAAGAAGGGATCCATCCGCTGTGGCCGGGAAGGTGACGGCAGGGGTGAGGTGGATGGTCATGCAGTGTCCACAGGCAGGAAGCAGAGAACAGACAGGAAGTGGAGAGGAGCTACCAAAACCTCAAGGCTTGTCCCTGGCCACCCACTTCTCTAGCAGGGCTCAATATCCTGAAGATTCCAGAACCTTCCAAAACAGACCATAGCTGGGGACACAGTGTGCAAACACGAGCCTAGGGAGGGGCGTTTCACACTCAAACCACGACACTTAGAAACAGCGGGATGGTGGTTGTCCGTTGTGGAGTATTCCTTCACATCGTGTGAAGATGTGTTACTGTGATCGGTTTAATAAAAAGCTAAATGGCTGATAGCTAGGCAGGAGGTATAGATGAGACTTATGGACAGAGAGAGCTCTGGGAAGAAGAAAGAGTTGCCAGCCAGACACTGAATAACCAGGATGGGCAGAATGGAGCTGAGGTAATGAGAGCATGGAAGAATGTAGATTTAAAAATATGGGTTAATTTAAATTATAAGAGCTAGTTAAAAACAAGCCTAAGATAAGGCTGAGCTTTTGTAATTCATAATGAGCCTCTCCATGTCATTTTTTTGTGAACTGGCAACCCCAAAAGAAAAGTCTGTCTACAGTTATCAGAGGGGAAAGGGTTGGAATGGGAGAAATACAGAAAGGTATGACATTAGAGCCGCCTAGCCCAGCCTGAGGACCACAGTTAACAATACTGTGTTGTATACTGAGATTTTTTTGAGAAAGGGAGTGTCGGTGCTTTTTACTACAAATAAAAGGTGAGCATGTCTAGAAGTTAATTTGTTTGACAAGCCATCATTTTACTACATACCAAAGCATCATGGTAAACACTTTACTTATACACAACTTTCAAGAAGTAAACCCCTTCTAAGAAGGGGAATAAAAGATCTGAGTACAGTAACTCACATCTGCAATTCCAATACTTGGTGGGAGGATTGCTACCAGTCTGAGGCCAGCCTGGGATACACAACAAGTTTCAGGACATCCAGGACTCCAGAGTTTGACCCTCTCTAAATAATAATAAAAAAATAAAAAATAAAAAAAATGTCTTATGTTTACTATTGCTATGATGAAGCACCATGACCAAAGAAATTTGGGGAGGAAAGGGTTTATTTGGCTTACGCTTCCACATCACAGTTCATCATCAAAGGAAGTCAGACAGGAAGTCAAGCAGGGTAAGAACCAGGAGCTGATGCCGAGGCCATGGAGGGAACTACTCAGCCTGCTTCCTTATAGAACTCAGGACCACCAGCCCAGGGACAGCACCACCCATAGTTAATCACTAATTAGGAAAAATACACAACAGGCTTGAGTACTGCCCTGTATTATGGAGGCATTTTCTTAATGGAAGCTCCCTCCTCTCAGGTGACTTTAGCTTATGTCAAGTTGGCATAAAACTATCCAGAACAAATAATAATAATAACAATAATAAATAATGATGAGAAAGAAAAGGGAGATTCACATGTTTGAGTTCTTCAAGGCACACTTAAAAAAATTCAATCTCTTTAGTATCAGTTTTTAATTTAACTGAATGAAAATTAAGTACAATGTAAAATTCAGTTCTACTGTATTCCAAGTGGTCACATGAACTATTAGACAGCATAAATATAGATAGAAGTCTTAGAACTGATTGGGTGGGGTCGGTAACGGTCTCTAGTTGACAAAATCATGAGTTATCTTAACATCTACTTTTGGTAATTAAAAAAAATACACCTGTATTTATGTTCTTGGACAGAGTGTGTTTTTTATGTGCTGGGTCTCACACATGGTAGGCAACCACGCTACCACTAAATTACTATACTTGATTTCTTTCTTTTTTTTTTTCTTTCTTTTTTTTTTTTTTTACTTTAGAAGTCCAGTTACCTTGGAGTTTATTTAAACTAAGGAAAAGGTCATGTTTTCATGCAATACATACTTGGTTCTTTAAATAACAATTGTGACAAACAGCAGGAAGAATTAGAGAATGCTGCACTTGTGATCCATGCAAAACATCAACATTTTGGGTTGTACATAATTAAAGAAACATCTCACTTTTCGAAATACTGTAATAGCCAATATATAGAGGCATGCCTTTATGTGGGCATAGGAATGCAATTTAGAAAAGAAAAAAAAATCACATGGGAACTATTCAATTTCTTTAAAATCACTGAGCAAGAAAAGCAACATTGAACTTTCATACTGAGTTTATGCAGCTTCTATACAGTACCTTGACTTCAATCCAAGAGCCAAGTTAAGACTCCTCTATTTTTGGTAAACAACTGCATGGTAAACTTAGATGACTTTCCCTCTGGATTTTACCTGGGAGTGGCCTTTTTAATATTTTATTTAAAAGAGGGCAGGTTTGGCACTTTTATACTGATGTCACCAATGTTAATATTTCTTGGGATCTCAGGAAGATTCATATTCTTTACAGCTGATACAGCACGGGCTGGAGCTCCTGCTAAGCCAGCCTCAGATTTCTCCAGCTTATTTTGTGCATCAATTTGTGTAACAATCTCATTCATGTTGGTCTCCAATACCATCCCTCCCATCACCATTTCTGCAAGAATATTGTGAACTTGAATTAGATCTAAAATGCCAAGCTCACTTTCTGAGGAATCCACACAGAAGACAAAATATAGTGTTGCATAATGTCTATAAATCAGTTTGTTGTCAGATCCTCCAATTAATAATCCTCCTTCTAGGAAATTACAAACATTCTCATCTCGCTTAGACACCAAATGGAAAGTCTCACTGATGATTTGCTGTTGCGTATCTTCACTGTAGGGCTGGTAGAACTTGGAGAGCCGCGGCTTCCCGTGGTTGTTGAAGATGAGGATGGCCTTGATCATGGCTGGGCCGGGGCCGACCGGGTGGGCGCTGGGGCCAGGGCGGGGGCGGGCGCGCGAGCTTCGCCTCTGGGAGCTTGCTGCCACTGCTTCCCCCACCCGCCCCCTCCCGCGCACGCGCGCGGGCGCGCTCCCGCGCCCTCTTTTTTTTTTAAGATTTTTTTTTTTTATTGCTAGATGTGGTGGTGCACATCTTTAATCCCAGCATCTGGGAGGCAGAGATGGGTAGATTTCTGTGAGTTCAAAGCCAGTGTGGTTTGTATAATGGATTTCAGGGTAGCCAAGGTCACACAATTAGATCCTTGCTGTGGCATGTCTTTCTGTATGCTGTGAATATGTGTTCCTCCCATTGGCTAATAAATACATCTGTTTTGGCTTACAGCAAGGCAGCTTAGAGGCAGGCAGGAAATCCAAGGAGAGAGACAGGAAGAGAAAGGCAGAGTGGGGGAGACACCAGCCACCGCTGAAGGAGCAGCAAGATGCCAGCAGACCAGTAATGCCACGGCCACCTGGCAACTTATAAATGAATAGAAATGGGTTAAGTTATAAGAGCTAGCTAAAAAGAAGCCTGCAATAGGCCATACTATTGCTGATTAATATCAAGCCTCTGAATGATTATTTTATAAGCGGCTGAGGGACCGTGGGGCGGGGCAGGACCGGAGGAATGTGGAACCTGAAAAAACTTACGACTACAGACCCTATATCAAAAGAATATTTTATCAATTTTGTTATTATGTGTGTGTGTGTGTGTGTGTGTGTGTGTGTGTGTGTGTGTGTGTGAAGATCAACAGACAACTTGAAGGAATTAGTTCTCCTTCCACCATGTGGGTTCCAGAGATCAAACTCAGGTCACCAGGTTTGATGGCAAAGTACCTTTGCCACCGAGCCATCTCACCAGCTGTTCATCAACTTTTTTGGAAAGCATTTGCCTTTCGGCCTTACAGAAAAATCACTCATTAATCATTTAAATGTATTCTCATTAGAATGGCACATGGGTGGGAACCCAGTAGTCAGAATACCAGGCTTTTCTTAAAGCCTTGATAGTTAGATGCTAGAAGGAGATTTTTGAGTGTAGAACTTCCCAATGCAAAAGAGAATGGGCTCTTTGAGAAGCTTTTTCTGAGGGAAGTGGGAAAAATCCAATTAACTGTTTTCATAGCAGCAGCTGGTTCCTTGGAGTCAGAAGAAATACCACCTCCCAGGAGTGAGCGTTTATTTCACTTCCAGTTAGAAGTGCAGTCACCTGCTTCTTTAAGCCGCCACACTATCTGTTAACAGTATTGACGCTAATTAGGACGACAAATAACAGCAAATGCTGAGGACACCAATTCCCATGCTCCTGGCTCTCCTCTAATCTTTATTTAATTTGCCTCTGTGGTTTTAGTACTGATGAGATTTTTAAAGTCTATTTCAAGTTCAACTTTCCTGTTGTACAAACATGTGGCGCTTCATGATAGTTGTGTGATGCTAAAAATAATGACATCTTATTCTCAGAATTTCCGTTTTTGAGTGTTTAGTATACAGCAGAGACTATTAGGAGCATTTAATGATGTGTTAGCATATTAATGGAAACAAAACAACTCATTAAGTACTTATAACTGCCGGATGAAGAAACTTGTCCCAAACCACATGGCTGTGGCCTTCATAGACACCGTTGTAGATGGGGCATCTGTTGGCGAACACCAGTATTTCTCCCTATCTTCCCGTGAATACCAGTTCTTCCTCCTTTCTCTCCCCTCTGCCTCCTTAGGTACTTCTCCATCTTCACTGTTTCATGCTGTTCTGACTCACTGCTACCCAAACCTTCTCTCCTATGTGACAATCCCGTCATTCTCCCCTCTGGATTTTGAGGACACTCCTCGAATAGCGTTTTCTCCCCATTTTTGTCACTCTCCTCTACAGTAACTCCTGCTGTGCTCTTTCCTGCCCACCTGCCTTCAATGCTTTTTTTTTTTTATCAGGCAGGCAATTCCATCTCTTCAGGAAGAGGGGTGAATTAAAGGTGTGTCCCTCACAGAATTTTCTTTGTTCATATACAATTCTTAATTGATTCAGATACGTGTATGGCTTTCCACAACAGCCCCCAGACATCCTCCTTTGTCCGCTAATACTAATTACCTAGGAGACATTGATGTTGTGTGATATTTTGATTGCGTTCTGACAATAAAGTTTGCTTTGAGTCAGAGGGCGGAGCTAGCTACTAGCTGACTAAAATTAACCATAGAGGTTTTGGAGGACTGAGGATAGAGAGACAGGAAGTAGTAGAGTGGGGCTTCGAGAGAGTCTCAGCCCTTTTGGATGGATGAACAACAGAGATAGGAGGTCACTGGTTGCCCTCCGCCACTTCTCTGATCATTCAGGTTCTTACCCCAATATCTAACCTCCGAGTTTTTATTGATAAAGATAAATGCATGACTTTGACTCATCTCCTGCCTTAAATAAATCTCTAACTCACTCTCCACTTCAGTAAGATTAAAACTCGGATGCTCACTCAGCTATCTTCTGGGCATCTCTACCAGGATTCCCCTACCTAAAATATCTCAACCTAGCACCCAAAGCAGTCCCAGAAATACAAATTGGCCTGTTTTAACAACAGTCTTTTGAGTATGAGTAGACAAAGCTTATTCATAAATAAATAGGCTTGCAAAGCCTAAGTTTGTTCTCTAGTACATAGACACATATAAAAATCCATGTAACTTGGCCAGGACTGGTGTAGGTCTAGAATCCCAGCAATTTGTGGGGCTGAGGCAAGAGGGTGGCAGACTCAACCTGCCACCCCCTGAGGAATTTTTTTAGACCCTGTCTCACTGTCAAAAAAAAAAGAAATAGGTCCAAACACAAAATGTATAAATGCATAGCATTATGGTTGAGAACTGTATGCATTCAGCTGTGATTAAATGAAAACGTATTCTGACATATAGCTCCCTAATAACCCCTAGTAATTCCTTTGTGTGATCAAACACATCCTGGAACACATCTGGGACCTAGGGGATATTGTAGATCTAGTCTGAACTGATTGGTTTCATACTCAGTAAGGGAAATTATCCTCTGTGCGAACTTTTAGAGGAAATCCTTTACTTATGTTATCTTATGCATATGAATGACTGAGAATGCATATGATTAAATCTAGAAGCATCATGGGAAAGGACATGCACAATTCATGTGAACAAAGGCTCACATAATCCAAGCCTGCCAATCCTAGTAACCAACCTCTCCCAGACCCATAGAAAGAAACTCCAGAGAGTGCTCTTGAGTAAATGTCACTCAGAAGATGTCTTCCTACAGTACAGCTGGCTTGTACTTATACTTTGCTATTCATGCTTTGTCTTAGTTAGGTTTCTACTTCTGTAAAGAGACACCATGACCACGACAACTCTTATAAAGGAAAACATTTAATTGAGGGGGCTTGCTTATAGTTTCAGAGGTTCAGTTCATTATCTTCATTATAGGGAGCATGGAGGCATTCAGGCAGACATGGTGCTGGAGAAGTAGCTGAGAGTCCTTCATCTTGCAGGCAACAGGAAATGGTCTAACACTGAGAGTACCTTGAGCATAGGAGATCTCTGTGGAATAAATGCTGTGGAACAACCTTTGTACACTGTAAATATGTATTGCTAGAAGAACTACAAGACATGTTGCTGCAGGCCGCAGGAATATATCATAAGAACTCAGCTGGTTATGGCAAAGTCACTACCTGGAGGAATCAGGAAATTCCTCCAGAGGAAGCCAAATCCCAAGGAGTTTTTGGTGTTACTTGGCTTGTTATATATCAGCTGTATTCTGTTATGAAAATCATGTGTGCCTTCATAGTTTTCCCAATTGACTTTTCCCTAAGAAGGGCTAACAGTGTGGACTGATCACTCTCTGGACATATACATTCCAGGAATTTGGAGAACAGCTTCAGGAAAGGCTTTCTCTGCAATCAGATTATCTTCCTTAGCCACTTTCAAGGACTACAGGAAACACCACCCAGGTGGGTGCCCAACTTCCAAGGATAACAATGATAGCAGCCCACTTGCAAGTCTCCTGACTTAAGGTAAATGCCACAAGGAGACACCGCCTAGGAGAAGTGGACATTAAGTAATAGCTTTACACAATTTAGCTCGGATCCTCCTTTTATATACCGGGACTTCCAGGGCACAGGACAGAGAAGAGAAAAGAGAATAGAAGAACTAGATGGGTAAGAACTTGAGAGGAACAAACTGAGATGGGGAAGAACTAGATTGAAGGGCTAGAAGAGAGGACTAGAGGAGCGAGATGGAAGATGAGGAAGAGCCAGATGGGGAAGAACAAGATGAGGAAGAGCCAGATGAGAGAGAAGGAGATGGGAGAGGAGCTGTTAGGGGAAAGAACTAGATAGATGAGATCCTAGAAGGGACAGAACTAGATGAAGGAATTAAGATAGAACCTAGAGGGGACAGTAGATAAATATAGAGAAATCAGGCAAGAAAGGAGCTAGACGTGAGAACAGAATAGAAGCTGTGTAGAGAGAGAACTATCACAGAATAATAAAGTGTATGAACTAAGGAGTCTCCTGTACATAGATTCATTTCTTTTCATCAAAGATTAATTATCAGCTAGTTGTAGATTCTTCCCAGACCCTGGGAGGGGACTATCGAGGGGCTGAACCCCCATAGACCCTGATAACATGTGATGTTTATTTTACCTGCTCAAACATAAAACAAAACGTCTTCTTTGGCTAATTTGTTTACAATGCACAGTTCACTGTATTAATGCATATATGTATATTACCTTTAAAAGTTTATGTATTTTCAGAGCAAAGGGACCAGAGACCAATAAAAATGTTGGACCAGGTGATCCAGCATCCAGAGCATCTTCAAGGCTTCTGACTGAGATGATTCAGCCTCACAGAATACTACAGCTAGATTTAACAATTATCCTGATTTTTTCAAGGTTCCCCAAAGATTCCAGTACCCCTAGACAACAGGAAGCAGTCTAGAAAAAACAACACCCACATTCCCAAAAGATGAGTTATGGATGTTTGTTGTCATTTAAGGGGCATTGCTTACAAATTGTTATGGGTCTTAGTTAAAAAAAAAAAAGACTAAACAAAAGATCTCTTTCTAAAGGAAAAAAGGGGGATATGATATAGGAATGATAGGAAAAAAGGGTAGATTATTGAATTTACTTTAATCCAAAAATCAACTATTAATTTCAAAATATTTTACATTGGTATGGATTTTTGTATATTGATACAAATTTTTGTTTGTTTGTTTGTTTGTTTGTTTGTTTGTTTTTTCGAGACAGGGTTTCACTGTGTTGTTTTGGTGCCTGTCCTGAATCTTGCTCTGTAGACCAGGCTGGCTTGATATGAATTTAAAGTTATTTTTGTTATACTGTATGTATGTTTCTACTCTTGTTTGGGGTATTGTGTTTATGCAGCTCATTTAAAAATGTAATGTATAAGTAAGAAATACAGATTAATAGTCATCTGTAATAGTCAAACTTATAGTCATGTTAGGTACGTTTTCAAGGTCATACACAGATATATTTAGATAGATAGATGGTCTTCAAACACTTCAAAGACCTACAGAATATGGCATTTAACATATTTAATAACCTAAGGATTTTCATGATAGTGAGACTTGTCTGCTTCTGGCAGCACCAATCTACTTCAAAGAAGATGATGGGCATTGAGGAAACTCCATATGGTGTTTGTCATTTGGAAGAAAGAAACTGTCCTTGCCTCAATTGCTGACAGTTATTGTCTAAACTGGACCAGCATAATGCAAAAAATAAAAAAATAAAAAAATAAAAAAAAATAAAAAATAAAGACTGCCAAATTTTACCAAGACAGGGTAGGACCATCCTTCAAAATTCCCTGCTTCTCAGAAAAATCTGTCAGATATACTAGGGTCTATAGGCCAAAGATGGATGCCCCAATGTTACAGAAAAACTTTAAGTGATTGTCCAGGCAGCCAGATGTCCCTGTTGTTAGGTAACATCTCACCCTTAGACTTAAAGTTTCCCTTAGTTATGATAAAAAGGTAAATTAGGTATAAAACTTTAGACTTGAGAGACCCAGGCCTCAGCAGAATTGCAGCCACCGTAAAAAGGCCTAAGAAGGATGCCCCCCCCCCCCCCACACTCCAAACTGCCCCTAACCTTTTGCCTTACCTATAGAGAAATCCATGAACTCCTCACCCCACAGGGAAAGGCCAATCAGAAGCTATGGATGCTTCACCCTACAGGGGAGAGCCAATCAGAAGCAGACAAACACTCTAGGTGTCCCTCTGATGAAACTAAAATGTTTCAATTCCCTAGAGCTAAGACAGCTAATCAGCTCAGTCCAGGTATTCCTAACCAGGGCTTGAGCCAATCCCAGGTCTGTAACTGAGTAGTCTTGGAATCCCCCCAGTGGGCCGCCTTGTCTAAGTCACTATACAAACCCTCACCCTGTGCTGCTCAAGGTCTCTCCTGCTGGGCTGCTGCATCTGTTGGGCAGAGAGGCTCGAGTCAATTTGTATTAAAGACTGTTTTTGCATTGGATTTGGTCTCTTGGTGATCTCTTTGGATCCAGACTTTGGGCATAACAGACTCACAAAGATAAAATAAATAATAGAGTATTTTCTCTAATTTTGCCAAATACAAATGGATATTGTAACTGTAATTCTTAATAACTGCTTTTTGTTGTATGTAATTTTACTATGTTAAAGTTAAAACCTTCCTTTTTATTAGACAAAAGGGGGAAATGTGGAATATTCCTTTATACTGTGTGAATATATGTCACTGTGATTGGTTTAATAAAGAAGCTGACTGGCCAATAGCTGGACAGGATAAGGTTAGGTGGGAGAACCAGACTAAGGACACTGGAAAGAAGAATGGAAGAATCAAAGGATTCGCTAGCCAGATACGGAGAAGAAACAGGAGGTGCAAGATGAAAAAGAGAAAATGCCACATGGTAGAATGTAGATTAATTATAGAATGTAGAGTTAATTTAAGTTGTAAGAGTCAACTAATAACAAGCCTGAACTATTGGCTGAGCATTTATAATTAATGTTAAGTCTCTGTGTTTTCATTTGGAGCTCGTGGTGCTGACAAAAACTCTGTCTACAGACCTGAAGGCTTACTCCCATGGTGACACACTTTCTACACAAGGCCACACCTACTCCAACAAAGCCACAACTCCTAATAGTGCCACTCTTTTTGGGGGCCATTTTCTTTGAAACCACCACATGCATACTTCTAGAGTTCTTTGAGTGGAACACCAACAACCTGGAAACACCTGATACAAAAATAAACCACTGACAGAAGTCACCAAATCAGCAGAAGAACAAATATCACAACAAATATCTTATGTAAACACAGATAATATAAAAGGAGTGCTCTTTGTTTACTATGACACATCAACAAAACAACACTCACAGTATTCATGCACAAAATCAATATTGTGATGAGGCACTTTAATGGACTCAACTCAAAAAGTACATAAAGGAAATCTGAAGTCTTTACACAATTTATTCTTCTAGTCTTTCAGCTTTTGGGGTTCTAAAACAGTCAGGATGAGGGCTGTCTTAGTTAGGGTTTCTATTGCTGTGAAGAAACACCATGACCACAGCAATTCTTATAATAAAGAAAAACATTTAATTGGGACTGGCTTACAGTTCAGAGGTTTAGTCCATTATCATCATGGCGGGGAGCATGGTGGTGTGCAGGAAACATGGTGATGTGCAGGAAATCATAGAGCTGGAGAAGGAGCTCAGAGTTCTGCATCTGAATCTGTAGGCAGCAGGAAGAAACAAGGAACCACTGGGCCTGGCTTGAGCTTCTGAAACCTCAAAGTCTATCCCCAGTAACACACTTCCTCCTCAAGGCCACACCTACAACAACAAGGCCACACCTTCTAATAGTACCACTCCCTATGGGCTAATAGGGGCCTATTTTATTTTGTTTTGGTTTTGTTTTTGTTTTTTTCCAGCTAGTCCTGGCTGTCCTGGAACTGTGTGTGTGTGTGTGTGTGTGTGTGTGTGTGTGTGTGTGTGTGTGTGTGTGTGTGTGTGAACTCACCTGCATCTGCCACAAGTTCTGGGATTGAAGACATGTGTCACCACCACCTGGCTGGAGTCATTTTCATTCAAACTACCACAAGGGAATTGCATTTTTAGGGATTATTATTGTCACTGCTTCTTGGATTATCCAGCTCCAGTCAAGCCACCAAATGACTACATCTGCAGACATAGTACCAGGACAGACATGTAGACCAAACAGCCAAGGCCAGTGAGAACAGCTAGTGTGAGCAAAAACGTTTGTTTTAACTTTTGATGAAGCTTCTTAGGCATCAATAGCTAACTAATAGATGGGACACACTGTAGCGGGTAGAGCGGAGGAGAAGATAGGAGCCCTGTGATGCATGGGCCGCTGCACAGAGCAGAGACTGTCATCTGACTGTTGAGTGGGAGACATGGTTTCTAAATTACACACCACGTATATTACTCCCCTTTCAAGCCAGCTATAAAGTAACTATGGAGTTTGTTTGTCTTATATAGAAAGAACAGAAACTTCTAATTATGTAACAACAGTAACAAAGAGCACGGGGGGGGGGGGGAGACCCTCAGGAGCACATTTGGCAAGGACCCATGGACTTTTGCTCTTTGTTAGAACTGCTCTCTTAGCGCAGGATAAAGAAAACAGAGTTAGCTAGCAGTTAGTACTAAACAACACTCTTCTAAGGACTTTCCATTAATATATTCATTCAACAAATATCCCTTAAACTTCTGTTATATGCTAAGTACTAGTATATGTACTTGGTGTGTACCAGTCAAAACAGCAACAAATTAAAACAGAAAAAAAAGAGGCCTGGGAAGCCCATATATTAGCAAAGGAACACGAGGGGGGGGGGAGTGTGAATTAATTGGCACATCAGGAAATAATCACAGTAGGCAGAAGGAGTTTATACATGAAATAGTGTGGCCCATAGTCTGGCCTCATCAACAGAGTAAGATTTCAGTAGAAGAAGGCAACATCATTGGTGATAAAACACTGAAGCAACCAGAAGTATAAAAAAAAAACTTTCTCATCCCCATAAAGGTCGTCTGCTAAAACTTACATCACACTTAATTTTGGTGATATATTGTGTATAAAGCTTGCTAGAGGATCAAAGGACAGAGCCAGCCACTAGATTAGACATAGAGGCCAGACAGTGGTGGCACACACCCTTAAACCTATTGCTCAGGAGGCAGAGATCATCTGGATCTCTGTGAGTTCAAGGCCACACTAGAAATAGAGCCAGGCAGTGGTGGCACACGCCTGTAGTCCCAGTACTGGGAAGCTCACACGTCTTTAATCCCAGGAAGTGAAGGTTAGGCAGAGAAAGGTATGTAAGGCCCGAGGAAACAGGAACTAAAGCAGTTTGGCTGAGACCCTTTCAGGTGAAGACTCAGAGACCTTCAGTCAGAGGATTCGTGGAGCTGGTGAGGTAATAGGTGGCGGCTGTGGCTGCTCTGCTACTCTGATCTTTCAGCCTTCACCCTGATATCTGGCTTTGGGTCTTTTTATTATAAGACCATCTACGATTCGAACAGCACGTAATGATGAAAGAACAAAGGCTTTCCTCTAAAGATCTGTGTGGTGGTTTGAATGAAAAGGGCCCCCAAAGGTTCATGTATTTGAACGCTTAGTCACGAGGATGTAAAACTGCTGAGAACGATTTGGAGGGGTTGGAGGAGGCGTGTCACTGGGGCTGGGCTTTGAAGTTTCAAAGCCTGTGCCAGCCCTGATAGCTCTCTCCCTGCCTGCTGTCTGTAGATCAGGATGTAGTTCTCTGCTACTGCTCCACCGCCATGCCTGTCTGCATCCTGCCATGGTGATAGTGAACTAATCTTCTGAAACTGTAAGTAGGTCCTCAAGTAAATGCTGTCTTTTTAAGAGCTGCCTTGGTCATTGTGTCTCTTCACAGCAATAGAACACTGATCCAGACAACCAGGAATAAATAAAGCAGGGGGTCCACTGTCACTATTTCTATTTAACAGTGTATGGAGCTTCTAGTCAGGACAATTAAGCAAGAAAAAGAAATACAAGGCATCCATATTAGAAATTAAGCCCTGTAGGATGGTGCATGATTGTAATCCCAGTACTCAGGAAGCTGAGGCAGGAGGGTTGCCATGAGTTCAAGACCAGCGTGGGCTTCTTAGCAAGACCTTGTCCCAAAAACCCTAAAGAGAAAAGAAAATAAAAGACATAAAGAAAAAAATAAGAAAACGTGTGTAGGTGATACATCTTGTATATAGAAAATCCTAAGAAGTCAACTGAAAACTGATTAGAACTAAAAGTGATTCAGCAACTTTTCAGGACATGAGATCAAAATAACAAAAACCAAAACAACAAAAACACCAACAAAACCACTCAGGCTGCACTTCCATGTGCTAACAATTAGCAATCCAAAAATTAAGAAATCAGTTTCACTGGTTATTATGCAATGGATGAAGGAAATACTTAGGAACAAGGTTAACTATAAAAACACAAGGCTTGAACAATGCAAACTACCAAAGTACTGATGAAAGAATTTAAAGAAAACTGAAGTCAACAGGAAGATATCCCCATGTCACTTTAGTTTGGATGGTCAATTTCTGCAGAAGTCTCTTGTGGTTAAGGCTTGGTCCGAAGACTGGGAGGATTATGAGCTGGTGGAGCTTTTGAGAGGTCAGGCCTGGTTTCAGTCCTTGGGTCAGTGGGGGAGTTCCTTTGAAGGGGCTGTGGGGCCCTGGTCTCTGCCCATTCTCTCTTTTGTTTCCTGGCTGTGGAGTGATAAGTTTTGATGCACCATATCCTCCGGTCAAGATGTACCAGCTCCACATGGGCGCAAAGCAGTCTGACCCTGCCCTGGAACTCCCCAAACTAGGAGTCAAAACAACCCTTTCTTCTTTATATGTTAACTGTCTCAGCTACTTGTTGCAGTAAAGTCAAACAGACTGTCTTAGTTAGGGTTTCACTACTGTGAAGAGACACCACAACCACAGAAACTCTTATAAGGAAAACATTTAATTGAAGTGGTGGCTTACAGTTTCAGAGGTTTGGTCCATTATCATCATGTTGGGGGGCATGGTGGCATGCACGCAGACATGGTGCTAGAGGAGTAGCTGAGCATCCTACATCTTGCAAGCAACAGGAAGTCAATGGAGACACTGGGTGGTACCCTGAGCATAGGAAACCTCAAAGCCTGCCTCCACAGTGAAACACTTCCTCCAACAAGGCCATACCCACTCCAACAAAGCCACACCTCCTAATAGTGCCCCTTCCTATGAGCTTATGGGGGCCAATTACATTCAAACCACCTCACAGACTAACACATACACCCCTGGATTGCAAAACTTAGTATAATTAAGAATATCACACTTTCCAGATTAAACAGTCACTAAAATCTCTGTCAAAATCATGGCTGGCCTTTTCCTGGAAAGCATTAGTAGGTCAGGGCTTAAATTTGTGTGGCAATGCAAAAAGGATCAAGAATAAAATAGAACAATAACAAAAAAATGTTTTTTTTTAAAGAAAGAAATAGAGAAAACAAGCCAGAAAAAGAACAGACGTAGAGAACTTACAGTTAAGTTGTGATGATGGAAGCTGGATCATAACAACAGACATCTGCACCAAGGGCTCAGAATAAACTCTTAGAGTTAAGACTGATTTGGGGGGAAAATGTTAAAATAATTCCATCGGGGGAAGTATTATCTGTATGGGTGTTTTTGGCTACATGTGTGTCTATGCACCAGGCATGCCTGGTACCTGAGGAAGCCAGAGACAGTGTTAGATCCCCAGAACTGGATTACAGGTGGTTGTGAACTGCCCCTCCTGTGCTGGGAATTGAACCTGAGTCCTTTGGAAGAGCAGCCAGTTCTCTTAACCACTGAGCCATCTCCAGCCCTCACCAAATCATCTTTTAGGGGGCTGATGGTACTAAATAGTCTTTCTTATGTAGAAAGATAAAGGTAGACCCCAGCCTCATACCAAACACAAAAATTAACTAAAAAAGAAACAGCTTAAAATGTAAAAACTAAGGTTATAAAATTCTTAAAAATAAAACATAAGTAGAAATACTCAAGAATGTGGGTTGGGCAATGATTTCTTAGATCCAAAAGCAAAAGCACTAACAGTAACATAAAATATTAATAAATGTATCTTTATGAAAGCTTAATTTTTTTTCACTTTAAAGTCTACCATCATAAAAGCAGAAAAATGGGGATGTGGCTGAGCAGCAGAGAGCTTGCCCAGCATGCACTATGGTTTGATCCTCAGCAACAGGAGAAAACCAACAAAACAGAGGGTGAAAAGATCAGACATAGATTCAAAGAAAATATTTTCAAATTACACGGCATATTTTTATACCTCCGAGGGACTTGTTTCCAGAATATATTAAAATTTCTTCTTAAAAGATTTTTTTTAAAATACCTTTTTATTAAAACAGAATTATATCATTTCCCCTTCTCTTTGCTCCCTTCAGCCCCTCCTATGCCCCGACTCTCAAATTGATAGCCTCCTTTTCTTTTATTGTTATTGTTACAAATATGTGTGTATACAGATACATGTATAAGTTTGCACAAATACATAACTATAGGGTCTATTTTTGTTTTATATATATATATATATATATATATATATATATATATATATATATAGTTGTAGGGCTGACTGCTTTGTACTAAGCCAGTAAGGAGGCTCATTCCTGGGAGAGGCTAATTTTCTCTCTCAGCAGTCATTAGTTGTCTATAGTTCTTTGTCTAGGGATGGGACTAAGAAGGAAAAATCATAGAATTAAAATCTCACAAGGACTAGGATTTGAATAAACATGTTCTCAAGAAAGCGAACAAACTAGCAAGCCTATGAAAGGTGTTTGACCTCATTGGTCATTAGGGAAATACAAATCAAACCCACAGGCGAGGGCTGGGGAAGTAGCTCAGTGCCAGCACACCGGCCACACACACAGGGCCCTGGACTCTGCCCCAGCACTACAACAATAAAGAAAGAAAAGAGATCTGGACATAGTGGTGCACGCTTTTAATCCCAGCATTGGGACGCAGAGGCAGGGGGATCTCTGTGAGTTTGAGGCCGGCCTGGGCTACATAATGAGACCATGCCTTGAAAAAAACCAATAGCCGGGCGGTGGTGGCGCACGCCTTTAATCCCAGTACTCGGGAGGCAGAGCCAGGCGGATCGCTGTGAGTTCAAGGCCAGCCTGGGCTACCAAGTGAGCTCCAGGAAAGGCGCAAAACTACGCAGAGAAACCCTGTCTCGAAAAACCAAAAAAAAAAAAAAAAGAAAGAAAAAAACCAATAAACAAACAGAAAAAAAAAATGAAACAGAGTATTATCATATGACCCTGTGAGTCTCTGCCTAAATATATTCCGAGTACAAATGGAAGCCTAAGTCTGCACTAGGCCCTTTATGTAAATGTTTATAGCAGTACGGGTCATAATCACAAGAGCCCCCAGATGAAACCGCTTACATACCAAGTGATAATAAATGATGACTACTGGGCTGTTGTCAGTGGACTATTACTCATGATCAAAACAAATAGAGTGCTAATATGTGGTACAACATTAGACCTGGAAACATATTAAGCCTTTCACACAAGGGAGACTGAAGAATGACAATGAAAATGTAGAATGGCTCCTTATTTAAAAAAATATTTTAGTCTTTTCTTTTATACTTTTGAGACAGGGCCTCACTGTGTTGCTTTGGCTGGCCTTGAACTCATTAGAGTAGACCAGGCTGCAGCTGGCTGCTTTTGAGGTGGTAGAAATGATCTAAAATTGAATATGCTAATAGTCACACAACTCTGCAAATACACTGAAAACTACTAAGTGGATGTGGTGGTTTGGATGAGAATGGCCCCGTAGGCTCTTACATTTGAATGTTTGGTCCCAGTTGGTGGAACTATGGAGGAGAAATTAGAAGGTGTCACTAGGGGCAGGCTTTGAGGTTTTAAGTCTTGTGAGTTTCCCAGCATGCCTCTCTCTATTTCTATCTCTCTATCATTCTATCTCTCTCCCTGTCTCTCTCTCTCTGTCTCTCTCTGCTTCCTACTTTGGGTCCAGATGTTAGCTCTCGGCTGTTCCCTCATTATGCCATCATGGACTCTAATCTTCTGAAGTCAAACCTGAACTAAACACTGCCTTCTATAAGTCACCTTGGTCATGATGGGTTACCATGGCAATAATAAAGTAACGTGGACGCTGCATTTAAGACAGTTGCATTTCATGACATGTAAACATCATCTTAATAAAGTTGTCTAAAAGCAGGGGAAGGTTGATGGGGCGAGCCCCGGAGAAATCTGAAGGAAGAACATTCTGGACAAGTGGGAACAGTCAGTGCAAACCCCTGAAAAAGAGCCTTAGTGAGAACAGCCAGAGTCCTCAAGGCACAGCGCAGAGACCAGCGTGACTGGGACAAAGTGAGAGAAGAGATGGACCACATGAAAGGAGAGCAGAGAGGGCAGGAGAGGCGGGAGCATGAAGGCGGCAAGGGCCTCTGGGAGCACTCCTGTTCTCCACTGGCTCCATCCCTAAGGTGGCGAGCAGGAGAGTGACATCACCGACATTTATGTTAGAAAAAGATGTCTGACTGCTGCATGGGGTGCAAAAGTCAAGGCAGACTAACCACGAGGCTGCATCCACATGGATGACGGTGGCTTAGACATCAGTGGTGCACAGTGAGGTCACTGGAGTACAGAGAATTTGGGTGTTGTTTTCCCAGACAGGGTTTCTCTGTGTTGGCCTGGCTGTCCTGGAACTCACTTGGTAGACCAGGCTGGCCTCAAACTCAGAGATTCATCTGCCTCTGCCTCTGCCTCTGCCTCCCAAGTGCTGGGATCAAAGGTGTGTGCCACGACATCTGGCTAAATCCAGATTAATTCATCTAATCCCCAGAACACCCCTATAAGGGAGCTGATAGTATCATTCTCACTTGACAGGCGATAAAACTGAAGCCTTGTCTTCTGAGATCTCGATGGGACGGGCAATAAAGCTGGGCAGTCAGGCTGAGCTGAGCCCAGAGGCTTGCTCTCAGCCTCCCTCATCTGAAAGGTCAGCAGTCCTCAGGAATCTCATCTGTGCCTGTCACAAGTGACTTGGGAACATGTAAGGACTTGGAAGGGTTTGCAAGCCACAGCTGCATGCTGGGATTCTTTCCCTCTGACAGACTGTGTTCCTGGGGCTTAGTCTAACAACTTCTTATTCATAGTGAAATCGTTTATTTCCCAGAGAACTGAGCCAAGATCAGTGCAGAGTTTGATGGAAAAAAAGTAGAGGTCTAAAATGAGATTGGGGGGACACAAAAAAAAAAGGTTGAAAAGTAAGGTGTTGCCCTAACAAGGAAGCTGAGATAATGGCATCAGGAAAGTGACTCTGACAGGGTGGCAGACAGGAATTATCCTGGGAGCCTTTATGCAATTGAAATTTGGTTTCTACTAAAAGCTTTATAATGAGAGTGGAATCTTCTTTCCCTTTTGAAGTGTTCAAACTGAGCCACGGTGTCGCTTTTACTCATAACTCTGAGGACAGCCCTAACTGAAACCCTGTCCAGCTTCGTCTGGCCCCTGCCTGGCCCATCTAGGAGTTTTCTACACAACCAAATTTTTGAATTGGAAAGAAATTGCCTGTGATTGGTTTTCCTTTGGCTTCCTGGAAATAATGGCTCCTATCAGGGGGAGTGATTAGAGCGCTTTGCTGCCATTTGTAGAGGTCTGTCTGCTCTGCTTCTCGACTTTGTTTCCAGTTCTGCTATGCTTCAGCAGACTCACCCCTGCCCGTCTGTGACTAGAAGAGCAGCTTCCCTCTTGCCACTGACAGGTCCCCAGGAAGCTTCAGAATGCCAGCTCATGTTGCGTTGCTGAGCAAACCCTGGAATCTGCTTCCTCCAGGTTTCTCGTTTTGTGAGAGACTTGGGTGATATTGCTTCAGTTTAGTTTCCCTTCAAAGCAGAGGATGTCCTGATGGGTCAAACAGTCACTGATACCACATCCTCTCCATTTTTTTTTTCTGTCTTCCACAGTCTTACCAGTATTGAACCAGGGAAGATGGGGAAGAGGGACAGAGGGTGGTGTCTTTCCTACCTGTTCTTTATCCAGGGCACTGTCATATATGCTAGGTCACAGAGTCTAACACTTTCTCTCAGAAACCAGGCCACACTTCTCCAGACACACAAGTAATTAGTCCTGCCTCCACCTTGCAGGATAAGCTCACGGTCCCACCTGTGCCTGCCTCCATGACTCCCGACACAGGCTGGGTCACATGCTATCGAATTTGCCCTCTACATATCTGAAAGCCTCTACGTCAGGGGAACTTCCTTTGTCCTTAGGATCTGAAGGGAACTGGGGGACCTAGTCTCCCTTCAGGAGTCCTCATGGCAGCTGCCTAGGGCCATGATGTTGTATTTCTCCTGATATTCTTGAACTGGGAGCTCTGTCTTCTCCTTCAAACCACACTGTGCTGTCTGCAGGTGAGTGTCCTGGCTCACCTGACATTGGGTCCCTTCAAGGCTTCATCATGGCAGTCTGTGGCAGGGAGCTCACACCTCTCTCTCCTAACAGCTCTTCTGAAGGGAACTTTCACCTTAGCTTCCCTCTTTACAAACCCACCATGGTTCTCTTTCATCTAACAATATGTATGGGCTCCAAGATTTCCCACATCTGCACCTCTCCTGCCTCCCTCCTTTATCTCCTACCAGCCCTGGCTTCCCAGCCCTCAGCAGTCAACCCCCGACTCCACTGAGCTCCCAAAACAAAGGACTTTGTTGGAATCAAGACCCACCTTCCAAGAGGACAATTCATTTGCCCACTATGGGGCTGTGACATAAAGGGACAGCTGGAGGTCACTAGCATCTTCCTACAAATGCATCCCAATTGCCCTTCTTTTGTAGAATCTGAACTTTTAGCTTCATAAAACACTGAATATTATCTCTCCATTGACTATGATGGTTTACTCTGGTGAATCATTTTCCCCAATTCAGAAGACAACACGCTTCTGAAATTGTATGTATTTTTCCAAGTTTTGGTAGCCAAAAGTAAATATCTTATCTCTCATATACACGATTGTGCTTTATGAACTTGAACTTTGCATGCATTCTTCATGTCTGCTGCCACAAAACTTAATAAATTCAGTTCTGCTAAATTCCATGCTTTCCCGCATGTCATTTCCTTACCGTGACATTATCCTTCTATGATTGATGGCAGTACTGTACAATGTGCTGGCATATTAAAAATGGTATTGGGGCTGCCTAACTTAATGATAAAAAAAACTACACTTATTAAAGTGATCTTGGTGATCTTTGTTCTCTCTCAAGACCAGCTTGAGTTGCTACTGCCTTTTTGAGCCTTTCTTTTATGAGTTTGAAAGAACCCACAGTCTGTCTCAGATTCAGGAATAGCGTTCGCTTTATGTTTCTGCAGGGTTGTTTTTCATCACAAACTAATAAACAGTAGACAATGCTCTCTGTGGAGTCTGCTCACCGCATCAGATCTCTCCACTGTACGACTGTGTAGAAAATTAGAACAGAGGAGGGCTAAGCCATCAGTCACAGGCATGTGGCAAAGGTTGTTGTGAGGGATTAGTAACAGTGTCTGTCTCCTCCGAAATAAAAAGATGATTTGGCACTCTGACAGAGGCACGCATTTGTGATTTTCTTCATAGAGGCTTCAGGTCCTATCTACCTTTACTGGATTCCATTTGGGAAAGAAATTCAAACTCCATGCAGACATGAATATTTCTGAACTGATTTAAATGGGAAAGTGGCATTTAAGTCTTCCCTGAATATTTGTTAAATGTTTCTGCGAGTTTGCTGAAGCTGTCCTGGGGAAAAACAGAATTCAGCCCCAGACAGCAGCAGCAGCACCACATCATTGGATTTCTAGGAAACATCAGCTGGGGTTTGATCCATGGCTGCTCCTTGTTTTACGATTCTAAACTACCTAGATTCTCTTGACAAGACTGGTTTCCATGTCAATCACACTCCAGAACAAGAAGGACTTGTTTAAACCTTCTCCTGGGCTGAAAAGGCAATTCAGTTGATAGAGCGGTTGCCTACCACGCACAAGGCCCTTGGGTTGATGCCCAGAGCTTTGTGTGGTGGTGCCCACCTGTAAACCCAGCACTCAGGAGGTGGAGAGAAGGGCCAGAAGGGAGGCTGAGTTCAAGGTCAGCCTAGGCTATCTAAGATCCTGTCTCAAACAAGCTGGCCAAGACAGACAAAAACAAATAAAAACACTTTCAAGAGTTTGTACTATGGAACTGATGGGTCTCGGTCTTAAAAAGCTTCTAAGTGTGACTTTGGGGGCAGGAGAAAGCGGCCTGCAGTCCCCAGCATTTGAGATTCATGGGACTGGACAGCTCATGTGGCAACAGGAGCAGATGGGGAGGGAAAGGAAGCTGGGGCTGTGGGGAGGCAGAGTCCCCATGGCTCTGACCCCTGACCCACCACTTAGCAGCGCTGTGATTACAGGAGGCTTAACTGACCTTCAACGACCTTCACTTGGTGTCATCCTCTTCCCTTGAGAGTGAACAGGGCTTGTGACTTGCTGGAAACCACAGAATACGGCAAACCTGATGGGCTGTCACTGCTTCTAGTGTGCTACAGTGTACAATGAAAGTGGTCAGGGGCTGGCCTGCCCTGATGATGCTGCTACTTGTCAAGAATCCCATCTTAGTCAAGCCTGGAGGCACAGGCCTAGCCTCCCAGCACTCAGAGGCAGACACATTACAAATTGAAAGCCAACTAGGGTTACCTAGGAAAGTCTAAATCCAGCCTGGGCTACATAGCAAGAACCGATCTCACAGAACACAGCAAGATTTCATCTTGAACTGTACATCGTGTAATCTTATGCCTGTAATTCTAGTTCTTGGGTGGTAAGATCAGGAGTTCATTGTCATTCTCAGCTACATAATGAGTTTGAGGTCAGCCTGGACTGTATCAGACCCTATTTCCAAAAAAACAACCCCCCCAACAACAACAACGACAACAAAAAACATTCTTACTAGACACAGGGATGGTCTTCCTAGTCTCAGAAAAACTATATGACCTGCCTGTGAAAAGGGCCATGTGATGGGGACAGTGGGCAGATTCGGGGACATAATGCACTTTTGTTGCTAAGAGCCAATAAGAAGCTGGATCCTCAGTCATATAGTATAAAGAAATGAATTTCTCCAATAATCCAAGGGAGCTCAGAAGTGGATTCTTCCTCAGCGTAGTGTCCAGGCAAAGATACGATCTACCAGCTCCTTCATGGTAGCCTTGTGGGATCCTGAGTAGAAGGCCTAGACAAGCTGAGCCCAGATGCCCTCAAAGGGGACTGCATGACCTCAGTCCCTCTTCTGTTCTTTGTTCTGGCTATCTCTTGAATGGGCCCCTCTGTACATGCTTCTGTCACAATGGTTTATCTGACTGTAGGCCCAAAAGCATGGGTCCAACTAACCACTGACTGAATCCTTCAACATTGTGAGCCGAAATAAGCCTTTCCTCTCCGTAAGCTGATCCTTTCAGGAATTTCATGTAGCCACAAAAAGCCCCCGAGAGCACTCAGGCTGAATCACACCAAAGGAATGGCAGCTCTTGTCACAGATACAGTTGTCCTTACCATGTTACTAAGACACCATCGGAGGTGGGGTGCTATCTCAGTCGGCAAATTGCTTGCCCTGCAAGCTGAGAATTTGAGTTCCATCTTTAGAACAGACAGAAAAGAATGGTACACCCTAGCAATCCCAGCACTGGAGAGGCAGAGGACCCCTGAGGTTTGCTGGCCAGCCTGACTGTCCAAATAGGTAGTTCCAAGACAATAGGAGATCCTGTCTCAAAATACAAGGTGGATGGTTCCCGAGGAACAATGACACCCAAGATTGACCTCTGACCTCCATTCACATGTGTACATATATACACACATATACACGCATCTACATGAACACAAACCCACATGCACACATGAATACATGTACAAATACATCTTACTACAATCTGGAGAATTTAGGAAACCCAGGGCACTATTCTGAGTTTTAGGGGCCAAAAATCTCACTCTGGTCCTTATCCTATGAGAGCCCAGGGAATCTGCCTGAGTAAAGGCAAACACAGACGTGTCCATCTGCGTTAGCCCCCTCTGAGACTGTATGTACCATAGTCGACTAGATTTTTTTTTCCCAATCATCTGCCCTGTGCCCAGGAAGATACAATACCAAGAGGAATGGGAGGTTCTGCTTTCCCACAAGCTGGATGATAAGGTTGACATTGGAGATTTGTCCTCAGGACTGAGATCCTAGACTGACAGGGACACATACCAAGCTCCCCATCTGTGGGGTACAGAGAGAGACTGAGGTGGTTTGGTCACCTGATAATGGAAGGCTGAGCCTTCTGGTGACCTAAGAGTGATGGCTTAGAGGGAGTAGGTGAGAACTCAGGCATGTGAGGCCTTAGCCCCACACTCATGAGCCCAGAGCCTCCCAGACGCAGGCACTCCAAGACAAGACTCCTCTATTTTCCCTCCTCTGCAACAAGACTCATACCCTACCCTTTTGCTGCGCTGGTGTGGGAAGAGTAGGGAGACTCTGTCTTACAACTGAAGTTTTTAAAAAATTTTATTTATTTACTCTCTCTCTCTGTGTGTGTGTGTGTGTGTGTGTGTGTGTGTGTGTGTGTGTGTGTGTGTGTGTGCAGACCAGTAGACGAGTACATGCCATAGGCCAAACATGGAAGCCAGAGGACAACTTTTGGGAGTTGTTTCCTTCCACGGTGTGCTAGCTGTCTATCAGGGCTACCTTGGTTTATCAACACATTCTCAATGGAGAAAACAGCAGGTGACCTTGTTAATTACCAGCTGGAACCTCGTTTGGTGATGGAAGCACCTGTCACACCCAAACTGTCCTCCTCTGAGCAATCTGGTACCCGGTGTCTCATTGTTACCAGATTCCTTCATGTGGCTGTGGTTATCAGCCCAACTCCCCAGAAGCAGAGAAAACTAGTCTCCTGGTGCTTGCTCTTCGTGACAGAAGAGGAGAGCAGTGGAAGCTTGGGGAAGCCAGAGCCTAGGCCCTGGAGGTGACAAATGAGGGAGAACTCTAGCTTAGCTTTGCCATTTACCACCTCATTGTTCTGTTTGCTGAACCCCAGGAAATCAGGCACGTAACACCATGTTAGTGAAGCAGTCACCCCAGCTACTGAGTGGTCCCCACTGATGATGGCCATTACAACATTATCATTAGTAATGGGCTATTACTAATAACTATCACGACTCCTGCTCTGTAGTACACCAAGACTTACCATTACACTTATAATTAACATCTCTAACATAGTACAGATCAAATGGCGCCAGGTAGGAGGAGACCCTTTAGCACTTAATTCAATGAAGATAAGTATTTGAAACCGTGTTCTAGCCCAGCATTTGCCAACTTTCTCTGAAAAGATCTCAAAGGCCAAATGGTCTGTGGCAGCTGAGCTTGACAAGAGCCACAGATAAGACACAAGAGAGTGGCTGCGGCCATGTTCCAGCTGATGGTTATTTGCAAAGAGAATTGGCTGGCTGGATTTGGCCCAAGGGGCTTGCTCAAGTCCTGTCCCAGTTTCTTTGCGGATGTCAGCAGGGCTATCCTGAACAGAGCCCTGATGGGAAGAGTCCATGGCAGAGCGCACACAATGGGATCTGTCTTGATGGTCTGTCCCCAGTGAAGCATTCTGGGAATATTATCTAATTTTGTAATATTCTGAGACTATTACTTAACTTTCCCAGGCCTCAGGTTCTTCCTGTGCAAACCTTAGACAGCAGAACGTCCTATATAGGTCACTGTGCTGATCCAAGCCTATGAAAGCTAATGTTTACATAAAGGACTTAATATATGTAAATTAAAGATGTGAGTATATTACAGGATTTGTTGGTTGTTTTGTTTTTGAGACATGATCTCATACATCCAAGGCTGGTTTTGAACTCCTAATCCCCCTGCCTCTGCCTCTTGAATGCTGGGATTACAGATACATGCCACCAGACCTGGCATGTGTGTACATGTGTGGGCATGTGCTATGGCTGGCTTCTTATCTGGCCAACTAGACAGTGAGTTTGGTAAAGGCCAAATACCTGTCATCTTTTGCCTTTGTTTCTGGGTCTTCTCCAGATGCTGGAAACAGTGTGTGCACAGAGCAGGGAGCTGCTGGCAGCCAGGCTTTCATCATTCTCCAAGGACCAGTTTTTCTTAGTTGCAAGTGAGGGAGGCCGGCACTTGCCAGGAGAAACAGGAGATGAACTTGTTGGGGGCTGGGGCATGCAGAGATAGCCATGGACCAGGCAGCTGCTGTGAGGATGTGCCCACTGACTCCTCCACTCCCTCCTGGTCTCCCAGAAGCACCACAAAGAACAGCTTCTCAGGATTCTGCAGCTTTGCATGAATCCTGGAAGATAAGCCACTGCTTCTGTAGTGGGAATATTTTACCAACCCCTCAGATAGGGACGGTTTTCGGAGCTGGCCAGAGGAATGGTGAGCATCCATTATTGCATTGATCTTGTGCTCACCTGGGGCACTTGTTGATGGACATTTGCATGGCAACATCATCTACCTCCGCCATGGCTTTCAACTGATGTGTGTCAGGCAGACAACAGGAGAAAGCAGGCCCTCCAGGTTTTCTCTGGCCACTACCGCAGACAGCAGACATGTGCTTGCTCTGTCTCCTCTCTGTGTGTGCCAGCCTGTCTCCTAAAGCTGCCATCTACAGCTTCTCATCTGCAGCCCACTTTACCTCTATGCAAGGCAGGCTGTGTGATTTATAACCATTAGAGGCATGCCTTTACTAGAGATTATAAATTCCCAAGTCCCCTTGCCCCACAGCGGGGACCATAATGAAATCTGTGTTTTATGCTATTTTTAAAAACTCCACAGAACTAAGCTTCATTTGCATGCCATGATAGCTACCTTAGCACTGTCCCCCATACCTACTTCCCTTCCTTATATTCACACACACACACACACACACACACACACACACACACACACACACACACACACACCTGCCAGCTCAACTCCATGTACCCAGTCTTTTGTCTTAGGTGTGTCTGGGGAAGGAGGCTTACTGACGCATCTCTCTGTAGCTGAATGTTGGCACACAATTTTTCAGACGTATCAGGAATATTGCGACAACCATCACCACAAAGTTCTGTGATTCCTAAGAACAATTGCAAATGCTTAGCCAGCACCTCTCAATTATTAAAGAAACATTATTACTACCCCCTCCCCCAACCCAGTGTTTTGCAATAGAACGTTAAGAATGGGAAAGGCACGTTCCTGAGAACGGGCTGGTGAGCCAGGGGGAAGGCAAACACTCAAAAAGTCAAGAATCAGTGTTCTTTAATGAATAGCAGAATTGTATGTTTATATGAGATTGGCCCCTCTGATAAAAACACGGATGCTGGAGAGAGAAGGGAGGGAGGAAATGGTGGAGACTGAAGGGGCAGGGAGGAGAGAACAAAGAAGAAAGAAAACAGAGAAACATTATTTAGGGGAATCAGCAGCCCAGAGAGGAGAGGGGCCTTGAACTTCTGGGAGATAAGGAAAATTGCTTTGAGGCAAGAGAGGAAAGGAATGCTTCCTGTTCTCCGGGAAGGGGAGATATGAGAAGCAAATGAGAAGGGCTGTAAATCACCGGGTGAGCCAAGCAACAGTTCTTCGGCAGGGTGCTGCAGAAAGCTATCAGATGAAAAGTCGGGTCAACTCTCGCCGACTGAAAAAGCACAAAGCCGTCTGGTCTCGAAGCTGAAGGACTCCTCTTGATATTTTGAGCAGCATCCAGGAGCCGTGGTGGGGGCTGCTGCTCTCTTCTTGGAATCAGAAGGGGTGGGGGTGGAGGCTCTTGCTGGCCGCTCTTGTACAGGAGAAAGGTAACTTGAACATTTACTTTTTCTGCTCTTCTTCTGCCACCCGACGAAATTGGATTGTGACGATAAAGATCTGGTGATTGTGCTGAAGTCCGGAACTCTTTGTGAAATCGCAGCCCAAGTGCCGAACTCTAATCGTGTTTCTCTTTGTTGGAAAAGGGAAATAATTGCTACTTAGGCTGTTATCGGATGCTGCAGAGGCAGAGAGATGGAGCTTAAGCACCGTGGGCCTGTGACCAAAGCTCTCTCCGACAAAAGGAACCAGCTGGCATTCCCATTTCCAGGAGGAAAAGTGTCCCGAGGAAAAACACCTCTTGGGGCTGAAGGAGGATTAGGAGTAGACAAGAGAGGGGGTGAGGAATCGATTGGATGGGAAAGCAGCAACACAGTAGACGCACTCCAGCTGATATCCAGAGTCGATCTAGAAATGAGAAAAGGCCAGAGCAAACGCCAGTGATACCTCACTACCCTGCAGAAAGTGAACACCGTGAATCAGGGCAACACAGACAACCTGGTTAATGCAGGAAATTTTGGACGAAGCATATTTATTTGTGACCTCATTAAATAGGGTCATTGCTATCTACTGCGAAGAGTCTGGGCTAGGCATAAGGTCCCAGGGGAGTGTCTGCATGGCTCCAGAAGCTAATGTGCTGATTACAAGTCCATGTCTCCCTCCGATTGTACTACAGTTTCCTTTCCAAATGCAGACTAGGCCTCACCAGCCAGTTTGCTTCACAGCGCAGAAAGCAGGCTGCCCGTCTTGAGTTTTGGCGTATCCAGAGGTTTCTTTGGTAAGAGGTATGGTCAACGAGCCCAGATCATCCAGTTTATTTGTGTTGGGGCCATATTCAGAGTATGGGGGATCTTCCCCACAGATTTTCACTTCCCTATCCAAAGTGTTAGGGCCTAGCTTCTTCCAGAGCATGATTTTTGACAACATATGCACAGGCATGCAAATACAATGAAAACCGCATGGGGCCATTAATAACTGTAGATACTGTAAGGTAACAGATGTGAAATGATTTCCTGAGCGATTTCTCTATATTATCTTTAAGAACTGACTTTTGAGCAGTTTGTGAGTAATAGTAAAAGTCAAAAAGGCTGCCCCCATTCTGAACTTAAAGCAGCATTTCTAAGACTGTTATACTAATCGGAACCTGCCAAAATCATATATATTTGTATAATTTTAAAGAATGTTTTCTGTAATCACACATTTCAAAATTTGAAGAGAAGTCAAAACATTCCAAATGTCAATGTCAAAACTCAGACAAAATCTTGGAGATTAGATAAGAGTGCAGGGGAAAGGGACGGGAGATGAGGGAGACAGATGAGCCGGGTAGGAGCGATGACTGCAGATGGGGTAGGAGCATCTTTGCTCAGGAATTTCTTTATCAGTCTCTGCTGCCCAGGTCTTTGTGCTTTGCTTTCTGTGAAATGATGGGAGTGACGGATTTTAGGGAGCTCACCAAAACTTATTTCCAGATTTTTTTTCTTTCTAAACCCCTTTTGGCTAAAAGCTAGAGGCCATCTATAGCTAACTAAATAAAACTGATGAATTTGAATATCAATATGCATTAACATAGAAAACAGTCCAAACTAGAAAGACCCCAGAATCCCCTTTTAATACAATCTGACACAAATATTTCTTTCATGTTTAGGATAGGGTAATGTGGTGCTTTTAGAAGCATTAGCGAATTACAGGATGGAAAATCATTTTATATAGTATATATTTTGGATTTCTCTATTACATTTTTGTCATATTTATAGACAGTATTTTTTTAAAGAGTGGATGGGAAGGTGGCTCAGTAAGTAAAGTGCTTGCCATGAATATATGAGGACCTGAATTGGGGTGCTCAGCATCCACGTTAAAAGCTGGGTGCATAATTCCCAGGGCTGAACAGGCAGAAACACGTGGATCCCTAGAGCCTAGGGGAATCAGAGAGCTCCAGGTTCAGTGAGAGACCCTGTCTCAAAAATCAAGGTGGAGAGTTGTAGACAAATTTCTAAATGGTCTTATTAAATAAAAAACACGGAGCCAACACAGGGGTAAAAGCCTTAGAGAGGTCAGGGAAATAGGCTGGAATCAAGGTGTTAGCTGTGCTGTGTTCCCAGGGGCAGGCTCAGCTGGAGGAGAATCCATCTGAATCGAATGTGAGTACAATTCCTTTATCTCCAGTCAAAGGACAAGGAACCAGCTTCTTGGTCCTGGTGCCTGATGTGGCATACCCCAACAGCTACACGCTGCCTGCCATTCCTTGCCACAGAGGACTTCCCTTGCAGCCATTTACTTAATCATATGTGCAAGGAGAGTCTGGAGAGCAAGCTTTGGAGCTGGACTCTTTCTTACAGAATATTATACAATCACGAAGTCTTTTGGAAGATAATAAAATCATAGGCATGATTATCTTTATTACATCCCATTAGTTAGAAGCAGGGGCTGGCAAGATGGCTCTGTGGGTAATGAACTAATGAACTTGCCATTCAAGCCTGAGGACGTGAGTTCAGTCTTGGGAACCCATGGGAAAATGGAAGAAGAGAACCGACTCCATAGAATAGTCCTCTGATAGCTCCCCTCCATGTGCTCTGTGTGGCACTAGCCACCACTCACCGCCCCACTCTGGTCCCCAGCCACTATACACATACTCAAAAATAAATAAATAAATAAATAAATAAATAAATAAATAAATAAATAAATTCAAGAAGTAAAAAGATCTTATTTTTTTTCCCACTCAGTTTTACACACAGATGTGAACACCCGGAGGCAGAAATCCTAGAAGGCCACCACAGAATCTGTTCTTCATAGTCAATATACAACTATTAATGAAGATATGTCCAGAAAATCAAGTATTCCTCTCAGGTGTGAAGTGAGAAGCTCCCGATGGCCAGTTGTCCAAGCAGCAATGGCTGTTCTCAGGGCTCCCTCGTGCCTTTGAGGTCTGATTTGGTGTGGTTTGATTTGGAAAGGGGCCCAGACTCAAAGATCCACAGATGTAGTAACAGCAGCAATCCGGACATTCACCGGTGGCGGCGTCTCCACAGACACTAGGTCTCTTCAGATAAGGACTGAAGAGGTTTCCTCTTCCTCGCCTCTGAAAAGCCTACAAGCAGCCCACTCCTCTCTTAAAAGCTACACTCTGGTTCTTGTCATCAATTTTTAGAGACAAGGTCTCACCATAATTCCCAAATTGGCCTCAAACTCCTGGGCTCCGATGATTTCCTACCTTGGCCTAGCAGCTAGGAATGCACTACCATTCTTGCCTTGAACTCTGTCTGAGCAGGAAGCAAAACCATCATGGTGAAGAATAAATTCACTCACTGGCTTGTGGTTTAGATTTATGATATCAATTTAACTTCGCTTTTACCTTTTTTTTTTTTTTTACCCAGTTGTTTTTTTTTTTAATCATTCCATGGCAATTTTCCACATAAAAGCCTTGTTACTGGCTTTCTGTGGACCAGGCTCCAACCTTGCTTTGTCCTTGAAAACATCAAGTGCCACATAAGCCAACAGTCTGATCAAACTGGGCACAAGCCCAACCCAAACTCGAGGCTGGCTGAAATGGCCTGAGATGTCACTGTAATGTCATCATTTTGTGGCTGCGCTTCAGTGCTCTGAAACAGCCCCTCCTTAAGCTCAGGTACACCCATCAGTGTCTGGAGAGGTGGTGGGAGTTGGGGTGGGAGCTGAAGATAGAAACCACTGAGACAAAGCGAGGGTATCGCCTCATTACCCATAAATGAGCCTCATTTCATCTCTGTGATAGAACGGATTCCTCCTTCTAGTTCTGAGTTATTTAGCCTGATGCATTCAGACTTCCACTTTGTGGCTTACCATGAGAAAAGTCTCAGCATGTGGCTTTAGAACTCTGGCTTTATGAAGCTGTCTTCTCTGTAAATAGTGAGTTTCCTACTCCTTCTGAAATGCACTCACCGTCTCTAGCAGAGATCCAGGGCTGTCCTGGAGCTGTGCAGAGAGAAACAGACACAGCGGCACACAAGCCAGCATATGCCTGATCAAGTATGACTAGGAGGCGAGCTGTGTAGCACATGCCCACAATGCTAGCTCTCAGAAGGGTGGAGAAGGGGCATTGTTGTTAATTCAAGGCCAGCCTGGGTTATTTAGCAAGACCCTGTCTCAAAACAAAGTATGAAATGGAAACGTTCTGCACAATGCAATGGGTCAGAAACAGGATAATCAGACACTGTTAGACACAGTCACTGTGTGTTACTGGATGCCTTGTGTGTTACATAGTCACTGTGTGTTACTGGATGCCTTGTGTGTATTGTACACAGTCACTGTGTGTTACTGGATGCCTTGTGTGTCAGACACAGACACTGTGTGTTACTAGATGCCCTGAGTGTTTAGTTTTTGTCAATTCTTGACCCAATCTAGAATCACCTGAATAAGTAGCCTCACCTGAAGAACTGTCCTGGTTGTAATTGATGTAGGGTGGCCCAGCTTGCTGTGGGCAGTGCCACCCTTAGGAAGGTGGACCTGGGCTGTGTAAAAAAATTAACTGAAAAGCCAGAGGAAGCAGGTCAGGAGGCAGCTTTCCTCCATGGCTCCCACCTCTGTTCCTGCTTGACTTCCTGCCTTGACTTCCCTCAAAGGCAGACTGTGACCGGGTGTAAACCACACAAACCCTTCCTCTCCAAATTGCTTTTGGTCAGTGTTTCATCTCAGCAACAGAAAACAAAATAGAGTCCTGTTGTAATCATCGACACAAATGGACAGTCTCCTTTTTCTGTGACAATGAGCAAACAAAAGTCTTTCTTGTCCTGAAGCACAGTACTTTTCCTGTTTTTTGAGGACTTTCTCTGTCTTGTTTTAAATCTACTATTTTTAATCCTAAATTTCTGCAGGTGGGACTTATGGTTTTACCAGCATTTAAATCCCAGCTTTACAGACTATGCCAAGCAGACCATATGCTTAACCTCAGTGATCCTCAGTTGGCCCATCTATAAAATGAGGCTTCAATAGTATTGTAGCAAGAATCTTAAAGGGTCTTATTAATAAAATCAAACCCAGAGCCAGGTATTGGGGTGAATGCTGGAAGATCAGAGAAGCAGAACAAGCCACAGCTTCCTTACCTTGCCAATACCTCAGCTGATCCCGTTTCCTCAGACTGGAAGTCTGAATGGATCTCAGCTGAACTGCTGTTAAAAGCCTAAAAGCTTAACCATGCTCTAGGTCCTTGTCCTCATGCCTTAAATACCTTTCTGCTTTCTGCCATCACTTCCTGGGATTAAAGGCTCACTTCCTGGGTGTCACTATGCCTGACTGTTTCCAGTGTGGCCTTGAACTCATAGAGATCCAGACAGATTTCTGCCTCTGGAATGCTAGGATTAAAGGTGTGAATGCCACCATTTTCTGGCCTCTATGTCTGCCAAGTGACTGTTCTGTTCTCTGACCCCAGATAATTTATTAGGGTGCACGATATATTGGGAATACAATATCACCACATAGTATCTTCTTCATTATGTTGTAACGATTGACTGACATCACAACGTACAACAGTACACAGTGCTCAACCTGTCATAGGCCCTTGTATTCCCTTCCTCATACTTATCATTCTAGAGACTTCATCTCCCTACAGCTCTTAGCAATTACTGTGTTTCTGTGATGCTGAAATTGAAATATGGAACCTTGACATCTCGTGTAGCTGCTATTCTCTTGGTCCTCATTACCTGGGGGTCATTTCTCTCTGATGGTTCAGCCTCTCCTCAGAAGCATCCTTCTGTCTAAAATCAATCTCATCATCTTGCTCTCCTCCAGAGTTGAGAAGGGCTGGAGGCTGGGAAGTAGTTTATAGTTCTTCATAAAGCCAACCACAGGCAAGTGAGAAGGCTCAGTGGGTAAAAATACTTCTCACCGAACCTGATGACCTGAGTTCAATCCCTGAGACCCACACGGCGGAAGGACAAAACCAACTCTGACCTCCCTGTGTGTCGTATGGCGTGCATGGGCCCCTCCTACATAAATAAGTACAAAAACAGGAAAAGAAATGTCATTATTAAAATGTGTTAAGAGTTTCCATAGGACCCAGAAATTTCAATCCTGTGAAGAAATAAAAACACATGTCCACACAAAAACTTGTACATTGATATTTATAGAAACACTGTTCATAAATAGTCCCCAAATAGAAACAATTTAAAATGTCCATCAAGGGGTGAATAGACAAATGAAACTTAGTGTGTCCACAAAACAGTGCCATGCAGCCATGCAAATATTGTACAATATTGTACAGAACACAATGTGAGTCAACCTTGAACATGCTATGTCAAAGAAGGTATACAGAAAAGAGATGATAGGATATCATTGCTACGAAATTTCCAGAATAATCAGGTCTTTGGTGTCAGGAAGTAGATGAATGGTGGCCAGGGCTTGGGGAGTCAGGATGCAACAGCCAGTGGATGCGAGCCTTGTGTTTTAGGTAATGCAAATGTTCTGGAATTAGTTAATGCTGATGTAGCCACACTGTGACTCACTAAAAATCACCAAAAAATGTGTACTTATAAATGCTTAAATGATGAATCTTATATCCCATAGACTTTGTCTTAATTTTTTAAAAGCAAACTTTGTCAGTGAGAGTGACACCATTCTATGAAGGAAGGGGGAAGGAACAGAGTTCCAAAACCACCTTTCTCTCCAGCAACCAAGATGCTCATGAGTAGCACCGGAGAAGGGTCCCGAGGAGGTTCTGCTGTGCCCACTCCACATAGTGCTTAAGAGCTGGCTTCCTAGGCTCAACTTTGAAGGACTTTAAGCAACTTTACTGTGATATATTCAAATCCGAACAAAAAGACAAAAAAAAAAAAAAAGTGTGGGTGGAGGCTGAAGGCTCCAAAGAGCCAAACAAAGGAAGGACTTGAGGAGGAAGGAAGTTTCTTAGGAGACACATTTATTATATTCATGATTACCCAGCTGAATTGAGAGGGTAATAAATCACCCGATCTGACTGCATTTAATATCTCCCCTGTGTTTTCTCTTCGTCATCCTCTTCCTCCCTCTTTAATCAAAAACTTGACTGTCAAGGCAAATAGGAATTCTGAGACTTTAATAAAGCAACCTCTTCCAGTCCTTACAAGGACTCAGCCTGAAGCAAGCTTCTTTGAAGGTGGTTTGTCAGGTGACCTTATTAGAGGGGATGACAATTATTTCGAGGAGTTTGAAGACGTGCTGTGCCCGCCCCTAGCATGAGTTTATTAATCTTCTGGTTTGGGAAGGAGTCCCATGAAAAAAACCTGGGAGACAAACATTCCAAAATGTCCCACCCACCCACTCCAATGGGTCACATTAGCCACAAACTAATGAAGTCCACTGGTTCCCACGGAGGGCTTCGAGAAAATGAACTTGCTTATCAATGTAGAAGACAGAAAGAGCAAGGAGTGGGGAGGTCACAATGTTTTACAATTTCTTAAAAACATTGGATTCTTTACACTTATTTACATGTGTGAGTGTACATGCGTGCGTGCGTGCATGCGTGCGTGCGTGTGTGTGTGTGTGTGTGTGTGTGTGTGTGTGTGTGTGTGTGTGGTTGTCAGAGGACAACTTACAGAACTCAGTTCTCTCCTTCCATCATGTGAGTCCCAGGGGTCAATTAACTCATTAATCAGGCTTGATGGCAAATACTCATCTGCTGAGCCATCTCATTGGCTTGGAATGTCACAATTTAGCCAAGGCCTGTTCAGGGTCTCATGAATAGGCCCAGTCAAATAATCTAGAGTGCTTTAGTTCTTTGTAAATCCTTTCTTACCCAACCCCAATAATCCTTATTGGCTTGGAACTCAGTATGTAGACCAGGATGGCCTTGAATTCAGAGATCTACCTGCCTTTGCCTCCTGAGTCCTGGGATTAAAGGTAAAAGTGTGTACCACCTCACCTGGTTTCAATACTCAACTTCATATGGAAAAACAAAAAACTCAGGATAGCTGAAACAATCCTGTACAATGAAAGAACTTTCGGGGTATCACCATCCCTGACTTCAAGCTCTACTGTAGAGCTATAGTAATAAAAACCGAATGGTATTGGCATAAAAACAGACAGGTAGATCAACAGAATCAAATTGAAGACCCAGATGTAAATCCACACACCTATGGACGCCTGATTTTCAACAAAGAAGTCAAAATTACATAATGGAGAAAAGAAAGCATCTTCAACAAATGGTGCTGGTCAAACTGGATGTCGGCATGTAGAAGAATGCAAATAGATCTGTATCTCTCACCCTGCACAAAACTCAAATCCAAGTGGATCAAAGACCTCAACATAAACCCAGATACACTGAACCTGATAGAAGAGAAAGTGGGAAATAATTCCAAATGCACTGGCACAAGAGACAACTTCTGAATAGAACAATAGCACAGGCACTAAGATCCACAATTAATAAATGGGACCTCATGAAACTGAAAAGCTTCTGGAAGGCAAAGGACACTGTCAATAGGACAAAAAGGTAGCCTAAAGAATGGGAAAAGATTTTTACCAACCCCCCATCTGACAGAGGACTGATTTCCAAATATGTAAAGAACTCAAGAAACTAGATGTCAACAAACCAAATAGTCCATTTTAAAAATAGGGCGCAAATCTAAACAGAGAATTCTCAACAGAAGAATCTCAAATTGCGGAGAAATACTTAAGGAGATGTTCAACATCCTTAGCCATCAGGGAAATGCAAATCAAAACTACTCAGAGATTCCATTTTACACCGGTCAGAATGGCTAAGATAAAAAACACAAGCGACAGCTCATGCTGGAGAGGATACAGAACAAGAGGTCATTCCTCCATTGCTGGTGGGAGTGCAAACTTGTACAGCCACTTTGAAACTTAGTTTCAAAAAAACCAGGAATCAATCGACCTCAAGATCCAGCTATTCCAATCTTAGGCATATACCCAAAGGATGCTCAATCATACAACAAGGACACTTGCTCAACTATGTTCATAGCAGCTTTATTTATAATAGCCAGAACCTGGAAACAACTTAGGTGTCCCTCAGTTGAGGAATGGATAAAGAAAATGTAGTAATTTGCACAATGGAATATTACTCAGTTGTTAAAAAACAAGGACACCAGGAAATTTGAAAGCAAATGGATGGAACTAAAAAATCATCCTGAGTGAGGTAACCCAGACCCAGAAAGACAAACATGGTATGTACTCACTCCTTAGTGGTTACTAGCTATAAAATAAAGGATAACTATGCTACAATCCACAAATTCAGAGCGAATGGGTAACAAGGAGGGTTCATGGGGGGACACCGGGCTCTCCCTGGGAAGGGAAAATAGGAGATTTCATGAGTGGAACAGAGGCAGGTGGGGATGGGAACATGAGTGATCAGGTTAGGGTGCATACTGAAAGAGACTACTGGAAATGGGTGTGGGGGTACTTCAGGGTCAGGTAAAAACCTGGTACAAGGGAATCTCCCAGGAATCTACACAGATGACCCCAGCTAAGACTCTGAGCAATAGCTGATAAGTAGCCTGAGCTGGCCATCTCATGTGCCCAGATTGGTGCCTAGCCCAGCTGTCATCACCAGCAACTGATGGAAACAGATGCAGACTCACAGCCAAACATTAGGTAGAGTTTGGGGAATTTTACAGAAGTGGGAGAGAAAGGATTGTAGGAGCCAGAAGGGTGAAGGACACCACAAGAAAACTCACAGAATCAACTAACCTGGGCTCATAGGGGCTCACAGAGACTGAACTGACAACCAGGGAGCCTACATAGGACTGACCTAGGCCCTCTACATATAAGTGACAGTTGTGTCACTCGGTCCTCTTGTGGGACTCCTAACCATCGGAATGGGGACTGCCTCCAACTCATTTACAGTCCTTTGGGATCCTATTCCTCATACTTGGTCACCTTGCCCAGCCTTAATACATGGGGAGGTGTTTAATTTTACTGCAATTTGATAGGCCATGTTTTGTTGACACTCTTGGGAGATCTGCCATTTCCTAAGCAGAAATGGAGGGGGAGTAGATTGGGGAGGGTGGGGATGGAGGGGGGAGGGGCTGGGAGGAGAGGAAGAAGGGGAAAATGTAGATAGGATGTAAAATTGTGATGATATATTGTTTACCCTAATAAAATTTGCTTGAAGATCAGAGGACAGAACAAGCCACTAGATTAAACATGGAAGGTAGGCAGTGGTAGCACACACCTTTAATCCCAGAATTTGGGAATCACACACCTTTAATCCCAGTACTTGAGATCTCATGCCTTTGCTATCAATAGTATTTGGGAAGCACACGTGCCTTTAATCCCAGCACTAAGAAGGAAGTGATATGGCTGGGCAGAGAAAGGTATATAAGGTGTGGTGAGACAGGAATGGAAGGCTTTTTGGCTGGAAAGCTTTCAGGTGAGGACTCAGAGACATTCAGTCAGTGGATTTGTGGAGTTGGTGAGGTGAGACATGGCAGTAGCTTGTTCCTTTGTCTCTCTGATCTTTCAGTATTTACCCCAATATCTGGCAATGGGGCTTTTTATTATAAGTCCACTTAACATTCGTGTTACATAAAATAAATTTATTTATTTTTTAAAAAAGGAGAATCCACTTTGGAGGTGTGTTAACACAGGGGTTTCCCTGTAACGGCGCCTGCTTTATTTTGCTTAGCAGTTAACAACTTGGAAAAACTCTGCTGTTGTATATGAAAGTAGAACAAAAGTTATTTCTTAAAGTACTCATTTTTGTGCGTATTCATATTCTGTCTGCATGAATGTCTGTGCAGAAGAGGATGTTGGGTCCTCTGGAGCTGGAATTACAGACATTGTGAACTGCCACATGGGTGCTGGGAACTGAACCTACATCCTCTGCAAGAACAAGTGTTCTTAATTAATGAGTCATTTCTCCAGTCCTAAAGGTTATATTTTTGAATAAATATTTTATTAATTCTTTGAGAATTTCATACAAAGTATTTTGATCATATTCACCTCTCCCCTGCCAACTCCTTCCACACCCATCCCCACATTCGTACCCACCCAACTTGGGTCCTCCCTATTTTTAAAAATTTTAACTCATCAGTTTGTGCTGCCCAAACCCTGTTGGGTGTGTGGCCTTCCCCCAGTGTTCTACCTACCCTTAAAGGAAACCGGCTCTCCCTCTCCTTGAAATTACCAACTGCCGATGACTTCTAAGCTAGAGGTGGGACTTCATGCTCATCCTTCCCCTCACAGGCTGAGGCTTTTGCTGGGCTTCTGAGGGCTGTCAAAGTCACTGGGAGTGTGTCTGTGTGTCTGGTGTCAGGAAAATGGTGTTTCCTTGTAATCATCCACCACCTCTGGCTCTTACAATCTTTCTGCCCCAAGGTCATATTCTTTAGCCTCCTGTTCCTGCTTCCATGTGACGTTCTATGGAAAGGCATACAAGTCCTCCCTGAACACATGTACAAGTATGTTCAAAACACTATTTACATTAGTCAAAGACTAAACTGCTCGAACATTTATTGACAGGACAAAGGTGTGCGCAAGGGTTAACTCTATAGGCCAGGTTTACTTGATCTGTATATTCCCAAGGTCTTCAGTATTGAGTCTTGTCTTGGTTCCTGGGAGATCTCTGACCTTTGGATGATTCCGCCTTTGT